>NW_027139637.1:92404-124904 GCF_035084215.1 Heptranchias perlo | reverse complement strand
GGGGGGAAGAGAGAGAGGGGGGGGGAAGAGAGAGAGGGGGGGGGAAGAGAGAGAGGGGGGGGGGGAAAGAGAGAGAGGGGGGGGGAAGAGAGAGAGGGGGGGGAAGAGAGAGAGGGGGGGAAGAGAGAGAGGGGGGAAGAGAGAGAGGGGGGGAAGAGAGAGAGGGGGGGAAGAGAGAGAGAGGGGGGGAAGAGAGAGAGAGGGGGGGAAGAGAGAGAGAGGGGGGGAAGAGAGAGAGAGGGGGGGAAGAGAGAGAGGGGGGGGGAAGAGAGAGAGGGGGGGGGGAAGAGAGAGAGGGGGGGGGAAGAGAGAGAGGGGGGGGGAAGAGAGAGAGGGGGGGGGAAGAGAGAGAGGGGGGGGAAGAGAGAGAGGGGGGGGAAGAGAGAGAGGGGGGGGGGGAAGAGAGAGAGGGGGGGGGGAAGAGAGAGAGGGGGGGGGGAAGAGAGAGAGGGGGGGGGAAGAGAGAGAGGGGGGGGAAGAGAGAGAGGGGGGGAGAGAGAGAGGGGGGGGAAGAGAGAGAGGGGGGGGAAGAGAGAGAGGGGGGGGAAGAGAGAGAGGGGGGGGAAGAGAGAGAGGGGGGGGAAGAGAGAGAGGGGGGGGAAGAGAGAGAGGGGGGGGAAGAGAGAGAGGGGGGGGGAAGAGAGAGAGGGGGGGGAAGAGAGAGAGGGGGGGGAAGAGAGAGAGGGGGGGCGAGAGAGAGAGAGGGGGGGCGAGAGAGAGAGAGGGGGGGAAGAGAGAGAGGGGGGGAGAGAGAGAGAGGGGGGAGAGAGAGAGGGGGGAAGAGAGAGAGGGGGGGAAGAGAGAGAGGGGGGGAAGAGAGAGAGGGGGGGAAGAGAGAGAGGGGGGGGAAGAGAGAGGGGGGGGGAAGAGAGAGGGGGGGGGAAGAGAGAGAGGGGGGGGAAGAGAGAGAGGGGGGGAAGAGAGAGAGGGGGGGAAGAGAGAGAGGAGGGGAAGAGAGAGAGGAGGGGAAGAGAGAGAGGGGGGGGAAGAGAGAGAGGGGGGGGAAGAGAGAGAGGGGGGGGAAGAGAGAGAGGGGGGGGAAGAGAGAGGGGGGGGGAAGAGAGAGAGGGGGGGGAAGAGAGAGAGGGGGGGGAAGAGAGAGAGGGGGGGGAAGAGAGAGAGGGGGGGGAAGAGAGAGAGGGGGGGGGAAGAGAGAGAGGGGGGGGAAGAGAGAGAGGGGGGGGGAAGAGAGAGAGGGGGGGGGAAGAGAGAGAGGGGGGGGAAGAGAGAGAGGGGGGGGGAAGAGAGAGAGGGGGGGGGGAGAGAGAGAGGGGGGGGGAGAAGAGAGAGGGGGGGGGAGAGAGAGAGGGGGGGGGAGAAGAGAGAGGGGCGGGGGAGAAGAGAGAGGGGGGGGGGAAGAGAGAGGGGGGGGGAAGAGAGAGGGGGGGGGGGAAGAGAGAGGGGGGGGGGGGAAGAGAGAGGGGGGGGGGGGAAGAGAGAGGGGGGGGGGGGAAGAGAGAGGGGGGGGGGGAAGAGAGAGGGGGGGGGGAAGAGAGGGGGGGGGGGGAAGAGAGGGGGGGGGGAAGAGAGGGGGGGGGGGAAGAGAGAGGGGGGGGGAAGAGAGAGGGGGGGGAAGAGAGAGGGGGGGGGGAAGAGAGAGGGGGGGGGGAAGAGAGAGGGGGGGGGAAGAGAGAGGGGGGGGGGAAGAGAGAGGGGGGGGGGAAGAGAGAGGGGGGGGGGGAAGAGAGAGGGGGGGGAAGAGAGAGGGGGGGGGGAAGAGAGAGGGGGGGGGAAGAGAGAGGGGGGGGGAAGAGAGAGGGGGGGGGGAAGAGAGAGAGGGGGGAAGAGAGAGAGGGGGGAAGAGAGAGGGGGGGGGGAAGAGAGAGGGGGGGGGGGAAGAGAGAGGGGGGGGGAAGAGAGAGGGGGGGGGAGAGAGAGAGGGGGGGAGAGAGAGAGAGGGGGGGGGGGGGGGAGAGAGAGAGAGGGGGGGGGGGGGGGAGAGAGAGAGAGGGGGGGGGGGGGGGGAGAGAGAGAGAGGGGGGGGGGGGGGGGAGAGAGAGAGAGATCCCTTGCCGGGATGCAGTCCCGAGTCCCGAATCCCGGGGTATTTACCTGCAGGAAGTGGGTCGCTGACAGTCGGATCATTCTCTGCAGCTGGAGAGTTTTCGGGTGCGGCTGTGGGTTTTCGGTCAGTCCCAGAGTGCCGATCCTCTTACTGTGGGAGAGGCAGAAAAGGCAGAGGAGGTCAGGGAGTGAGGGGCTGGGACTCGTCCGGAAGGAGCCGTGACTGGTGGGGAGGGGATGGAAGGGGAGGCGGGAGGGTTCCCCCAACGTGCACAGAGAGAAAGGAGCAGGGGAGGGTGGAGGGTGGGGAGGGAAAGAGAGAGAGGGGCGGGGGTTTAAAAACACAGAACAACTCAACCCCGCCTCTCGTCGGCCCCGACCAGTTTGCCCGAGAGGGGCGGGGAATCCGCCTGGCCCTCGAGGCCGGGCGAGGGGTGGGGGTGGGCGCGACGACTTCCACAGTCGAACAGCGGAGCGCCCCGGCACCAAGCGAACCGAACCCGCAGGCCACCCGACCGGGGAAAGAGACGCGACGTGACGTAAAAGGGGGGCGTTGCCGGCGGGGATTCCGCGGGCCGCTCTCCAGGGCCTCGGCCGCCGCTCGCGTGGGCGTGAGCTGGCCATTCGGCCTCGGGGTGCATCGCAGCCTCACCCGAGATAGAGAGAGACACACACACACACTTTCCAGCAGAGGGAGCTCCTTTACAAGCTTTCCCCAGTCGACGGGCGATTGCGGACGATATCGGGGTCTCTGGAACGGTTCGGAGGAGAGCTCCGAGAATTAATTCGGGCTCAAAAGGACCGCGGATCGGCTGAAAGAGCCGGGTCTGTTTACTTTCGAGCAGCGTAGACTCAGAGGCGACTCGATCGAGGTCTGTAAAGTAACGAAAGGGCTGGTCTGTCTGCCTGCCGGTCGATAAGATAGTTTAACAGATCGGGGAGGACGTACGGTCATGTGTTTGAGGAGAAGCGACAGTCTGAGTTTCAAGCGTCTCTTCTTTCCCCAGACAGCCGCGAGCCTCTGGAACGCGGCGCTGACTCACAGCGACAGGGGGAAGGCCATTCGGCCCCCCTCGAGCCTGCTCCGCCATTCTGTACCGTCGCTCCACAGACGCTGTCCCAGGGTGGGAAAGGTCCAGTCACAATGCTCCAGCCATCAAGGGGCGAGGCAGGCTCATGCGGGCAGACGAATCAAGAGCGGGAGCTGGCCATTCGGCCCCTCGAGCCTGCTCTGCCCATTTGATAAGATCATGGCTGATCTGATTCTGACCTCAGCTCTACTTTCCAGTCTACCGACTGTAACCTTTGACTCCCTCGTTAAGCAGGAATCTGTCTAACTCAGCCTTAAAAATTTACCTGACGAAGGAGGAAGCCTCCGAAAGCTTGTAGATTTCAAATAAAAATTGTTGGACTATAACTTGGTGTTGTAAAATTGTTTACAATTAAAAATATTCAATGACCCTGCCTCCTCCGCTCTCTGGGGAAGGGAGTTCCACAGACTCACGACCCTCAGAGAGAAGAAATATCTCCTCATCTCCGTCTTAAATGGGAGACTCCTTATTTTTAAACTGTGTCCCCCCAGTTCTAGTCTCTCCCACAAGGGGAAACATCCTCTGAGCATCTACCCCTCCGAGTCCCCTCGGGATCTTATCCGTTTCTCGATCTTGCATGTTGCTCGATGGGCCAGCTGAAACATTTTCCGTATGTTTCGAATATCTCAGCCCCCTCACGTGGGTCCTTTTAGTGACGGACCGGGGCGGGGGGGAGGGGTCTCTAACACGCAAGGACCCCTCGCTGCCCTCCGCCCCCTCGCTGCCCCCCCGGCCCGACAAAGCCAGTCATGCGCCAGAAGGACTGGTGTCAACGGGTTTGAAACGGGACCGCGGGAGAGGGGAGGGGAAGGGAGGGGAGGGGAGGGGAGTGGAGGGGAGTGGAGGGGAGTGGAGGGGAGTGGAGGGGAGGTCGTCTCTGCCTACCTGAGGAGGTCAATCCGCTCGTACAGCTTCATCAGATCCACCCTCAGGTTCGAGGCGTCTTCCAGTCTGTAGGTGCTCTCCCCTGCACTGCATGGGGAGAGAAAACTTGCAATTATACAGCCCCCCTTTCACCACCTCGGGACGCCCCGAAGCGCGGTCACTGTTGTAATGTGGGAAACGCGGCAGCCGATTTGCGCACAGCAAGATCCCACAAACAGCAACGAGATAAATGACCCAGATCGGTTGTTTTAAGCTGTTGGTTGAGGGATAAATATCGGTCCCAGGACACCGGGGAGAATTCCAAAACCCCCCCTCCCCCTGCTCTTCTTCAAATAGGGAGAGAGAGAGAGAGATACACGAACATAGACAGAGACACTACGGGGAGATAGAGAGACAGATACAGGAACACAGACAGAGACACTACAGGGAGATAGAGAGACAGAGACACGAACACAGACAGAGACACTACGGGGAGATAGAGAGACAGATACAGGAACACAGACAGAGACACTACGGGGAGATAGAGAGACAGATACAGGAACACAGACAGAGACACTACGGGGAGATAGAGAGACAGATACACGAACACAGACAGAGACACTACGGGGAGATAGAGAGACAGATACAGGAACATCGACAGAGACACTACGGGGAGATAGAGAGACAGATACAGGAACACAGACAGAGACACGAACACAGACAGAGACACTACGGGGAGATAGAGAGACAGATACAGGAACACAGACAGAGACACTACGGGGAGATAGAGAGACAGATACACGAACACAGACAGAGACACTACAGGGAGATAGAGAGACAGATACAGGAACACAGACAGAGACACTACGGGGAGATAGAGAGACAGATACACGAACACAGACAGAGACACTACGGGGAGATAGAGAGACAGATACAGGAACATCGACAGAGACACTACGGGGAGATAGAGAGACAGATACAGGAACACAGACAGAGACACGAACACAGACAGAGACACTACGGGGAGATAGAGAGACAGATACACGAACACAGACAGAGACACTACGGGGAGATAGAGAGACAGATACAGGAACACAGACAGAGACACGAACACAGACAGAGACACTACGGGGAGATAGAGAGACAGATACAGGAACACAGACAGAGACACGAACACAGACAGAGACACTACGGGGAGATAGAGAGACAGATACACGAACACAGACAGAGACACTACGGGGAGATAGAGAGACAGATACAGGAACATCGACAGAGACACTACGGGGAGATAGAGAGACAGATACAGGAACACAGACAGAGACACGAACACAGACAGAGACACTACGGGGAGATAGAGAGACAGATACAGGAACACAGACAGAGACACTACAGGGAGATAGAGAGACAGAGACACGAACACAGACAGAGACACTACGGGGAGATAGAGAGACAGATACACGAACACAGACAGAGACACTACGGGGAGATAGAGAGACAGATACAGGAACATCGACAGAGACACTACGGGGAGATAGAGAGACAGATACAGGAACACAGACAGAGACACGAACACAGACAGAGACACTACGGGGAGATAGAGAGACAGATACAGGAACACAGACAGAGACACGAACACAGACAGAGACACTACGGGGAGATAGAGAGACAGATACAGGAACACAGACAGAGACACTATGGGGAGAGAGAGAGACAGATACAGGAACACAGACAGAGACACGAACACAGACAGAGACACTACGGGGAGATAGAGAGACAGATGCAGGAACATAGACAGAGACACTACAGGGAGATAGAGAGACAGATACAGGAACACAGACAGAGACACTCCGGGGAGATAGAGAGACAGATACATGAACACAGACAGAGACACTACGGGGAGACAGAGAGACAGATACACGAACACAGACAGAGACACTACGGGGAGATATAGAGACAGATACAGGAACACAGACAGAGACACTACGGGGAGAGAGAGAGACAGATACAGGAACACAGACAGAGACACTACAGGGAGATAGAGAGACAGATACAGGAACACAGACAGAGACACTACAGGGAGATAGAGAGACAGATACAGGAACACAGACAGAGACACTACGGGGAGACAGAGAGACAGATACAGGAACACAGACAGAGACACTACGGGGAGATAGAGAGACAGATACACGAACACAGACAGAGACACTACGGGGAGATAGAGAGACAGATACAGGAACACAGACAGAGACACTACGGGGAGATAGAGAGACAGATACAGGAACACAGACAGAGACACTACGGGGAGATAGAGAGACAGATACAGGAACACAGACAGAGACACAACGGGGAGAGAGAGAGAGACAGATACAGGAACACAGACAGAGACACAACGGGGAGAGAGAGAGAGACAGATACAGGAACACAGACAGAGACACTACAGGGAGATAGAGAGACAGATACAGGAACACAGACAGAGACACTACGGGGAGATAGAGAGACAGATACAGGAACACAGACAGAGACACTACGGGGAGATAGAGAGACAGATACAGGAACACAGACAGAGACACTACAGGGAGATAGAGAGACAGATACAGGAACACAGACAGAGACACTATGGGGAGATAGAGAGACAGATACACGAACACAGACAGAGACACTACGGGGAGATAGAGAGACAGATACAGGAACACAGACAGAGACACTATGGGGAGATAGAGAGACAGATGCAGGAACACAGACAGAGACACGAACACAGACAGAGACACTATGGGGAGATAGAGAGACAGATACACGAACACAGACAGAGACACTACGGGGAGATAGAGAGACAGATACAGGAACACAGACAGAGACACTATGGGGAGATAGAGACACAGATGCAGGAACACAGACAGAGACACGAACACAGACAGAGACACTACGGGGAGATAGAGAGACAGATGCAGGAACACAGTCAGAGACACTACAGGGAGAGAGAGAGACAGATACACGAACACAGACAGTGACACTACGGGGAGATAGAGAGACAGATACAGGAACACAGACAGAGACACTACGGGGGGAGAGAGAGACAGATACACGAACACAGACAGAGACACTACGGGGAGATAGAGAGACAGATACAGGAACACAGACAGAGACACTACGGGGAGAGAGAGAGACAGATACAGGAACACAGACAGAGACACTACGGGGAGATAGAGAGACAGATACACGAACACAGACAGAGACACTACGGGGAGGTAGAGAGACAGATACACGAACACAGACAGAGACACTACAGGGAGATAGAGAGACAGATACAGGAACACAGACAGAGACACTACGGGGAGATAGAGAGACAGATACACGAACACAGACAGAGACACTACGGGGAGATAGAGAGACAGATACAGGAACACAGACAGAGACACTACGGGGAGATAGAGAGACAGATACACGAACACAGACAGAGACACTACAGGGAGATAGAGAGACAGATACAGGAACACAGACAGAGACACTACGGGGAGATAGAGAGACAGATACACGAACATAGACAGAGACACTACAGGGAGATAGAGAGACAGATACACGAACATAGACAGAGACACTACGGGGAGATAGAGAGACAGATACAGGAACACAGACAGAGACACTACGGGGAGATAGAGAGACAGATACACGAACATAGACAGAGACACTACAGGGAGATAGAGAGACAGATACACGAACACAGACAGAGACACTACGGGGAGATAGAGAGACAGATACACGAACACAGACAGAGACACTACGGGGAGATAGAGAGACAGATACACGAACACAGACAGAGACACTACAGGGAGATAGAGAGACAGATACACGAACATAGACAGAGACACTACGGGGAGATAGAGAGACAGATACACGAACACAGACAGAGACACTACAGGGAGATAGAGAGAGACAGATACAGGAACACAGACAGAGACACTACGGGGAGATAGAGAGACAGATACAGGAACACAGACAGAGACACTACGGGGAGATAGAGAGAGAGATACAGGAACACAGACAGAGACACTACAGGGAGATAGAGAGACAGATACAGGAACACAGACAGAGACACTACGGGGAGATAGAGAGAGAGATACACGAACACAGACAGAGACACTACAGGGAGATAGAGACACAGAAACAGGGAGAAAGAGAGCGACAGGCACAGAGTGTTGGACAGAGGCACAGAGTGTTAGACAGAGGCACAGAGTGTTAGACAGAGGCACAGAGTGTTAGACAGAGGCACAGAGTGTTAGACAGAGGCACAGAGTGTTAGACAGAGGCACAGAGTGTTAGACAGAGGCACAGAGTGTTAGACAGAGGCACAGAGTGTTAGACAGAGGCACAGAGTGTTAGACAGAGGCACAGAGTGTTAGACAGAGGCACAGAGTGTTAGACAGAGGCACAGAGTGTTAGACAGAGGCACAGAGTGTTAGACAGAGGCACAGAGTGTTAGACAGAGGCACAGGACAGAAACAGAAAAGGAGGAGAAAATAACAGACTAACCCCACGGTCAATCTGAACACAGCCGCACGATCTGCGAGCCCAGCCGATTCCTCACGCGCTCGAATCTGTCGCCCACACAGCGCAGTGGAGGGCACAGGACGTCACGCGAAAAACACTGGGCCGTTCCTCCGCTCGCCCCTCGCCCCTCCCTCCGCTCGCTCCTCGCCAGGAGGGCAGGGATGATCCTGGTCACGGAGAGACGGGGGAGGCAGTTGAAGACCCGGGGTGGGAAGGCTGGGGGTGCAGAGAAAGGCCCAGCCTCAGGGGGACTCAGTTAGGCTGGGAGCGCAGCAGCAGTGGACGAGCCCGTACCATAGGCCCAGTGGCCTCCCTCTGTGCTGTGCTGACTCCCCAAAGCCTTTCCACCATCTACAAGGCACAAGTCAGGAGTGTGATGGAATACTCTCCACTTTCCTGGATGAGTGCAGCTCCAACAACACTCAAGAAGCTCGACACCATCCAAGATAAAGCAGCCCGCTTGATTGGCACCCCATCCACCACCCTAAACATTCACTCCCTTCACCACCGGCGCACCGTGGCTGCAGTGTGCACCATCCACAGGATGCACTGCAGCAACTCGCCAAGGCTTCTTCCACAGCACCTCCCAAACCCGCAACCTCTACCACCTGGAAGGACAAGAGCAGCAGGCACATGGGAACAACACCACCTGCACGTTCCCCTCCAAGTCACACACCATCCCGACTTGGAAATATATCGGCCGTTCCTTCATCGTCACTGGGTCAAAATCCTGGAACTCCCTTCCTAACGTCACTGTGGGAGAACCTTCACCACACGGACTGCAGCGGTTCAAGATGGCGGCTCACCACCACCTTCTCAAGGGGCAATTAGGGATGGGCAATAAATGCCGGCCTCGCCAGCGACTCCCACATCCCACGAACGAACCTTCAGCAAAATCCTATCATATCAGGTTTGATGAAGTGGTGACCAGGATAGATGAACATCAGGGCTTGGTCTCAAAGTGAATTGTGAACTGTCGGGCAAAGAGGCCGCAGGGTCAAGCTGGGGGAAAAGGGTATTTAGGGCGGGGGATCTTCGCACAACTGCCTGCAGACCGGCTCTCCGATGTTCACGGCTCGCGAACGCTTCACGGGCTCGTGTGAAAGACTGCGTCCGGGATTTATCGGAGAATATCACGTGCCGGCTCCCCACCACTTACTTCAACGACTCGGCCATCTTCAAGTACTCTGGGGCGAGCTGTTCCACCTTCCCGATGCACGAGCGCAGCTTCTGTGAATCGACAGCAACAAACAGATCGGATTAAAACCGCAGCTCGTGGGCGCCCCTCACCTCAAAGCTCGCACCGGACTCCTGTGGAGGGAACTTGCCCTGGGAGTGTTTGATGGGACAGTGTAGGGGGAGCTTTACTCTGTATCTAACCCTGTACCTGCCCTGGGAGTGTTTGATGGGACAGTGCAGAGGGAGCTTTACTCTGTATCTAACCCTGTACCTGCCCTGGGAGTGTTTGATGGGACGGTGTGGAGGGAGCTTTACTCTGTATCTAACCCTGTACCTGCCCTGGGAGTGTTTGATGGGACAGTGTAGAGGGAGCTTTACTCTGTATCTAACCCTGTACCTGCCCTGGGAGTGTTTGATGGGACAGTGTTGAGGGAGCTTTACTCTGTATCTAACCCTGTACCTGCCCTGGGAGTGTTTGACGGGACAGTGTAGAGGGAGCTTTACTCTGTATCTAACCCTGTACCTGCCCTGGGAGTGTTTGATGGGACAGTGTAGAGGGAGCTTTACTCTGTATCTAACCCTGTACCTGCCCTGGGAGTGTTTGATGGGACAGTGTAGAGGGAGCTTTACTCTGTATCCAACCCTGTACCTGCCCTGGGAGTGTTTGATGGGACAGTGTAGAGGGAGCTTTACTCTGTATCTAACCCTGTACCTGCCCTGGGAGTGTTTGATGGGACAGTGTAGAGGGAGCTTTACTCTGTATCTAACCCTGTACCTGCCCTGGGAGTGTTTGATGGGACAGTGTAGAGGGAGCTTTACTCTGTATCTAACCCTGTACCTGCCCTGGGAGTGTTTGATGGGACAGTGTAGAGGGAGCTTTACTCTGTATCTAACCCTGTACCTGCCCTGGGAGTGTTTGATGGGACAGTGTAGAGGGAGCTTTACTCTGTATCTAACCCTGTACCTGCCCTGGGAGTGTTTGACGGGACAGTGTAGAGGGAGCTTTACTCTGTATCTAACCCTGTACCTGCCCTGGGAGTGTTTGATGGGACAGTGTAGAGGGAGCTTTACTCTGTATCTAACCCTGTACCTGCCCTGGGAGTGTTTGATGGGACAGTGTAGAGGGAGCTTTACTCTGTATCTAACCCTGTACCTGCCCTGGGAGTGTTTGATGGGACAGTGTAGAGGGAGCTTTACTCTGTATCTAACCCTGTACCTGCCCTGGGAGTGTTTGACGGGACAGTGTAGAGGGAGCTTTACTCTGTATCTAACCCTGTACCTGCCCTGGGAGTGTTTGACGGGACAGTGTAGAGGGAGCTTTACTCTGTATCTAACCCTGTACCTGCCCTGGGAGTGTTTGATGGGACAGTGTAGAGGGAGCTTTACTCTGTATCTAACCCTGTACCTGCTCTGGGAGTGTTTGATGGGACAGTGTAGAGGGAGCTTTACTCTGTATCTAACCCTGTACCTGCCCTGGGAGTGTTTGATGGGACAGTGTAGAGGGAGCTTTACTCTGTATCTAACCCTGTACCTGCCCCTGGGAGTGTTCGATGGGGACGATATAGAGGGAGCTTTACTCTGTATCTAACCCTGTACCTGCCCCTGGGAGTGTTCGATGGGGACGGTATAGAGGGAGCTTTATCTAACCTCGTAGAGCTGTGCGATGACGGGCGAGCTGTCCTTCTCCTCCAGCCGCCTCTCCCGCTGCTCCAGGATCCCTCTGCAGTGCTGACAGGACATAATCCGATCGTCCTCCTTCTCCTCCAGCAGCGAGCTGACGCTGGCGACACTCAGCCTCCGCGCACTCTCGCCGCTGCCTGCCGTCTGATCGGCAGCACACGGGCTTCCCCCGGCCGTCACCGAGGCCCTCACCGCGCTCGTCAGCTTCTCTGTACAGGGCACAGGAAGACGCAGGTCAGTCGCGCTCTGACTGACTGATGGAACGGGCCCGAGGTGATCGACCTGCTGCATGAACCGTCCCTCCGGCAAGGAGGGGGGGGGGTCGGGGGGGGTCAGAAAACGAGTTTGTATCTCTCTCTCCCCCGCGCGCCCCCCGCCCAAAACCCGTCGCCCCCCACCCCGGCCGCGCGAACGAGCCTACTTACGTGCGAAAGACACGGCGAGGAACTGGTTGCATCTCTTGCACATAATCGAGCCGCAGAGGCGGCAGTGGTGACGACGGAGAGTGATGGTGAAGGTGGCCCCGCAGTCGGGGCAGCAGGGGACGTCTCTGTCGTTCACCCAGGTCACCACCGACCTCTCCAACGCTGCAGAGGGAGTGGGGGGGGGAGTGGGGGGAGAAAAGGAAAGCAGTTCAGTGCCTGCAGAACGAGCAACTTGCCTTTGGATGAATCGAGGCCGACTGCTTCCACCGTCGGCCGGTCCGTGAGAACGACCGCTCGCTCGGGGAGATCGTCTCCGCAGAATCGTTACTGGATTTAACTCCCTTTCCGGGCCGTGCACCTCTGGGACTGCCGAACAGGCCGGGGCTCTCTTCTCTAAAGAGAAGGCTGAGGGGTGACCTGATTATGAAAGGGGTTCGATGGGGTAGACGTGGAGAAGATGTTTCCACTTGTGGGGGGCCGGGGGAGACTCGGGGGCCATCAATATAGGAGAGTCACTCGTAAATCCAATAGGGGAATTCAGGAGAAACTTCTTTACCCAGAGAGCGGTGAGAATGTGGAACTCGCTCCCACATGGTGTGGTTGGAGGTGAATAACAGATGCATTTAAGAGGAAGCTCGATAAACACATGAGGCAGAGAGGAACAGAAGGTTGTACTGATAGGGTGAGATGAAGTCGGAGTGTGGAGCATCGGCCAGTTGGGCCGAATGGCCTGCTTCTGTGCTGGAAATTCGATGTAACCCACATCTATCACACCGTGTCAAGCTCAGTGGCTCTCACTCTCAACCTCAGAATCAGAAGGTCGGGGGTTCGAGCCCCCACCCCAGAGACTCGAGCCCCGACCCGACACTCCCCCCCCCCGGTGCCAGTACTCAGGGAGCGCTGGCACAGTCGGAGGGGCCGTCTTCCGGTTGAGATTTTAAACCGACAGCCCCTCTCAGGTGGACGTAAAAGTTCCCGCGGCCACTATTTCGAAGAAGAGCCGGGGAGTTCGCCCGATGGGAACAGGAGGAGGCCATTCAGCCCCTCGAGTGTGTTCCGCCATTCATGGCTGATCTGTATCCTGACTCCATCCGCCCGCCTAGGTTCAGTAACCCTGAGCTAGCAAAAATCTATCAATCTAAAATTATTGAATACTGCTGCAAAACGTCCTGAGGTCACGAAAGACGCTATACAAATGCAAGTCTTTCTTTCTATCTGGCGTGAAAGAAATCGGGGAGGCCAGAATCGGAGGAACGCAGAGATCTCGGACGGTTGTGGGGGCTGGAGGAGGTTACAGAGAGAGAGAGGAACGGGGCCTTGGGAGGGATTCGGGAAGGATGAGAATTTTAAAATCGAGGTGTTGCCAATGTCGGTCAGAAATATACAAACATCTATAATATAATAATACGAATACCTATAATATGTTCAAAGTCCTGTGTGCTCTTCTTCTTTGCATCGTTTTACAGTCACACTAATGACGTCACACATCGAGTCCCGTTCACCCATCACGGATGATTTTATTGTTAAGGACGAGATGATGTAACTTTAAGTATGATCAACCTCGCCTTCTGCCCACTGGCTCGTGCTTCTGTATAACTTTACTTCTCAATAAACACCAATTGGTCGTTTTTAGCCTGAGCAAAAAGGCTGCCAGATGTGGTTTCTGGGGTCAGTCAGAGAGATCGGGAGTAGTAAGGTGGTGTCCCACTATTACTATCTAGTCCATAGCCCGACAACTGTAGAATGGTTCACCGTCTGCCCGGATAGACCCCTCGATCCTAAAACAAGGTGAGGCCACGGTTCGTGGGATGTGACTGCTTCTCTACGAAAGCTGACTTTTGAGCCTGAATAAAAATGAAGTATCGGGGGGGGAGATAGAGACAATCGTAACACCACAAACCTTTCCTCTTTGCTGGGTCTGTTGAAGCTCTGTCAAATGCAGTCAACTGGAAATTTAAAAAAGACACAACGTTATCTGGGGTAAGTTCACTTCACCATGACTCAGACCAACAACTGATTATCTGTCCGTAACACTCAACATTCCTGATACGCAGGGAGGAGGGAGGGCAAATCGTGCCTTCTTGCGACAAGCAGTCAGAGTTCACAGAATCTTACAGTACAGAAGGAGGCCATTTGGCCCAACGTGCTTGTGCTGGCTCTTCGAAAGAGCTATCCAATCAGTCCCACTCCCCCCTGCTCTTTCCCCAGTGCCCTGCAAATTTTTTCCTTTTCAAGTATTTATCCAATTCCCTTTTGAAAGTTATTATTGAATCTGCTTCCTCCGCCCTTTCAGGCAGCGCGTTCCCGGTCGTAAAAACTCGACTCCTCATCTCCCCCTCTGGTTCTTTTGCCGATCACCTTAAATCTGTGTGTCCTCTGGTTACCGACCCTCCTACCGCTGGAAACAGCTTCCATTTGCTCGATCAAAACGCCTCATAATTTTTGAGCACCTCTATTAAATCTCCCCATAACCTCCTCTGCTCTAAGGCGAGCAATCCCAGCTTCTCTGGTCTCTCTTCACGCAGAGCTTGGAACATTGTAAAACGTCCCAAGGTGCTTCCCAGGCCCGGGAATCAACAAAATTTGACACCAAGCCACATCAGGAAACATTAGGTGCCTGGTCAAAGGGGGGAGGTTTTAAGGAGGGGAGAGAGAGGCGGAGAGGTTTAGGGAGGGAATTCCAGAGCTTAGGGCCGAGGCGGCTGAAGGCACGGCCGCCAATGGTGGGGCAACGAAAATTGGGGATGCGCAAGAGGCCGGAATTGGAGGGACGCAGAGATCTGGGAGGGTTGCAGGGCTGGAGGCGGGGAGAATCATAGAATGGTTACAGCACGGAAGGAGGCCATTCAGTCCATCGAGTCCGTGCCGGCTCTACGCAAGAGCAATCCAGCCAGTCCCACTCCCCCGCCCTTTCCCCGTAGCCCTGCAATTTTTTTCCTTTCAAGTACTTATCCAGTTCCCTTTTGAAGGCCATGATTGAATCTGCCTCCACCACCCCCTCGGGCAGTGCATTCCAGATCCTAACCACTCGCTGCGTAAAAATGTTTTTCCTCATGTCGCCTTTGGTTTTTTTGCCAATCACCTTAAATCTAAGTCCTCTGCTTCTTGACCCTTCCACCAATGGGAACAGTTTCTCTCTATCTACTCTGTCTGGATTCATGATTTTGAACACCTCGATCAAATCTCCTCTCAACCGTCTCTGTTCCAAGGAGAACAACCCCAGCTTCTCCAGTCTATCCACGGAACTAAAGTCCCTCATCCCTGGAACCATTCCAGTAAAAGTCCCCCGCGCCCTCTCTAAGGCCTTCACATCTTATCCTCACAGGTTATAGAGATAGGGAGAGGCCTGCACAAAACGATGGGGCCCCCGCCCACCATTCCAGGACGAGATGACTGTGCTTTAATCAAAAGATAACACGCAAAGCTTGCTCTCTCCACACACACTCCACCTTCCCTCCCCTCCTCCAGACCTCCTCCCACACACACTTCCAACCCCTCTCCCCCCACCCCAACCCCTCCCCCACACCTTTTCCAATCGGATCAGTAGTTTGTTGATTTCGATCACGTAGTGGTCGATCCGCGCGGCCCTCCACCGCTGGAACTCGCTCCGCAGATTCCTCGTCGCACCTACGGACCAAACAGAGGGCAGAATCACATCACCTCACCTCACCTCACGCCCGATATCAGCGACCGGGCCCCGTTACCCCCAGGGAACGCGGGGGGGGGGTGGGGGGGATGATAAAAACGTGGGCTCGCACAGGCATTCCCAACGCAAGGGGCGCCCGGCCTCACCCACCGAGGGGAACGGCAGTCACAGTCTCAGACGGCAGACTGGCTGGACTTCTCGCCCGCCTGCAGTCGGGACAGTTCAAGTTCGCTCTCCGATTAGTCTCACACCCGCCCCCCCCCCGCTCTGCTCTTTCCCCTGCAAATTATTCCCCTTCAAGTATTTATCCAATTGCCGTTTGAAAGTTATTATTGAATCTGCTTCCACCGCCCTTTCAGGCAGCGAGTTCCAGATCAGAATTCACTGTGAGAGAAAATCCCTCGTCTCCCCCTCGGGTTCTTTCCCCAATTATCGTAAATCTGCGTGCCCTCTGGTCACCGACCGTCCTGCCAGTGGAATCAGCTTCTCCTAACTGACTCCATCGAACGCCTCTATTAAATCTCCCCTTAGCCGTCTCTGCTCCGCGGAGTCTCTCCTGGAGTGACAAGGGAAGGACGATGATCAGCGACGGGCTCAGCTTTACTCACCCAGGTCCTGTGCCTCCCATTTGCTCGTGTCCACGCCTCCCGAGCAGATGTAGTCCAAGGACTCGGCGTCCGATCGCTCCGCCTCTCCCTTCTTCAGTAACTTCTTCTTCGCTCTGCCGAAAAGCGCTGGCACAGGGGGCAGGGGGAAGGACAAAGAATTAAAGCTGGCCGGCAAATCTGGTGCGGGGACGTCAACGGGCGGCAGGGAGAGAGATACTCGCAATTGCTGCTGCGCCTCTCGCCGCCTCAGGACGCCCCGAAGCGGCTGAAGTACTTCGATTTTTTTTGGGCGTGTGCTCACTGTTGTGTTGCAGGGAATCACGGCAGCCGATTTGCGCACAGCAAGATCCCACAAACAGCACTGTGATAAATGACCAGGTCGTCTGTTTTTTTTTTATATAAAAAAACGCGACGTTGTTTGAGGGATAAATATCGGCCCCAGGACGCCGGGGAGAACTCCCCCCGCCACTGCTTTTGTTTCGAAATAGTGGCCGTGCGATCTTTTACATCCCCCTCCGAGAGCAGGCGGGGGGCCTGGGTTTAACAGAGAGGGAGAGGGAGAATACCAAAGGGTTCGGGGAAAGAGGGATTAGTTAGCTTGCACGTGGAGCGACCACGGGGACGAGGGGGTCGGCTGCCTGTCGGTAGTGACGTTTCTACGAGTCTACGAGAGTCTTTCGGGACAGCCCCGAGCAGCACCGACAATCTCCTCCTGAGGGAGGTACCAGAAACCAGAGAGATCGCTCACTCTCCCCGCCTCCCCTGACCGACGCCTGCAAGCAGAGGTCAGAAAGCACCGTCTCTGCTATCCTGTGAACTCCGGAACATGCATGGAATTCACGGGAAAAAATTATATGAAGTATTTTTTTTTTAAGAAAAGGGTCAAATCCAGCTCAGCGCAAAGGAATCAGCATCTCCTCCTTCTGCTGGCCTATTTAAATTCCACTCTGGGGCTTGCGGGCGTCGCTGGCAAGGCCGGCATTTATTGCCCATCCCTAGTTGCCCCTCGAGAAGGTGCCTTCTTGAACTGGCTGGCAGCCGTTTGATACTGAGTGACTCGCGAGGCCCACTTCAGAGGGCAGTGAAGAGGCAACCAGGTTGGGGGGTGAGGACTGGGGTCACGAATAGGCCCAGGCCGGGTACAGTCGGCAGGCTCCCCCCCGTAAAAGGGACTCGAGTGAACCAGTTACTGGTCCAGTAATATAATCCCCACACTCCCGTACCTTGGATTACCGGTCCAGTAATATAATCCCCACACTCCCGTACCCTGGATTACCGGTCCAGTAATATAATCCCCACACTCCCGTACCCTGGATTACCGGTCCAGTAATATAATCCCCACACTCCCGTACCCTGGATTACCGGTCCAGTAATATAATCCCCACACTCCCGTACCCTGGATTACCGGTCCAGTAATATAATCCCCACACTCCCGTACCCTGGATTACCGGTCCAGTAATATAATCCCCACACTCCCGTACCCTGGATTACCGGTCCAGTAATATAATCCCCACACTCCCGTACCCTGGATTACCGGTCCAGTAATATAATCCCCACACTCCCGTACCCTGGATTACCGGTCCAGTAATATAATCCCCACACTCCCGTACCCTGGATTACCGGTCCAGCAATATAATCCCCACACTCCCGTACCCTGGATTACCGGTCCAGCAATGCTACCGTACACACAGTAATGGCTGTAAGGATGCGTTGCGGAATGGGCCCCAATCCAGTGACTATTCGACTGAGTGCGGCGGCACCAGCTGGCACCCACACTAGGTGCCCGCCCAGCAGGTCAGTAACGGGGAGCTGCGGTGCCTGGTACTCACTCTTGATCTGGCCCACCATGTGCCCATCGTCCTCCCCGGAATGGGCCTCCTCGTAGTGCGACTGGAGCTGCTGCACCGAGTGCAGGTCCTTCAGGCAGAGTGGGCACAAAAAGCCCTCGCGGATCTCCCCCGACGACGAGGTGCCCCCCCTGCCAGTGCCGGGCAGTGGGGGGGAGGAGCCTGCCCACATCCTCCCTTCCCTCTGAGCCAAGCCCTCAGCAGCCGACACGCGCCCACTCTCCTGGCAGCACTCCCGTCCTGGCGCCGTTCCCGCAGGCACGTTCCCGGGGCAGCATGGCCCACCCTTGCCCCCGGGAATCCGTGACCGACCCGCCCGCCGGGATCAGGGAATCAGCTCGGCTCCAAGTGTCGCAGCCTGTGGGTACAATGCAATCATCAGCGGGTACAGTACTGGTGGGTCCGGGTCTGTCTCTGTATAACACTGGGGTACAGTACTGGTGGGTCCGGGTCTGTCACTGTATTACACTGGGGTACAGTACTGGTGGGTCCAGGTCTCTCACTGTATTACACTGGGGTACAGTACTGGGGGGTCCGGGTCTGTCTCTGTATAACACTGGGGTACAGTACTGGGGGGTCCGGGTCTGTCACTGTATAACACTGGGGTACAGTACTGGTGGGTCCAGGTCTCTCACTGTATAACACTGGGGTACAGTACTGGTGGGTCCAGGTCTCTCACTGTATTACACTGGGGTACAGTACTGGTGGGTCCAGGTCTCTCACTGTATTACACTGGGGTACAGTACTGGTGGGTCCGGGTCTGTCACTGTATAACACTGGGGTACAGTACTGGGGGGTCCAGGTCTCTCACTGTATAACACTGGGGTACAGTACTGGTGGGTCCAGGTCTCTCACTGTATAACACTGGGGTACAGTACTGGTGGGTCCAGGTCTGTCACTGTATAACACTGGGGTACAGTACTGGTGGGTCCAGGTCTGTCACTGTATAACACTGGGGTACAGTACTGGTGGGTCCAGGTCTCTCACTGTATAACACTAGGGTACAGTACTGGTGGGTCCAGGTCTCTCACTGTATAACACTGGGGTACAGTACTGGTGGGTCCGGGTCTGTCACTGTATTACACTGGGGTACAGTACTGGTGGGTCCAGGTCTGTCACTGTATAACACTGGGGTACAGTACTGGTGGGTCCGGGTCTGTCACTGTATAACACTGGGGTACAGTACTGGTGGGTCCAGGTCTGTCACTGTATAACACTGGGGTACAGTACTGGTGGGTCCGGGTCTGTCACTGTATAACACTGGGGTACAGTACTGGTGGGTCCGGGTCTGTCTCTGTATAACACTGGGGTACAGTACTGGTGGGTCCAGGTCTGTCACTGTATAACACTGGGGTACAGTACTGGTGGGTCCGGGTCTGTCACTGTATAACACTGGGGTACAGTACTGGGGGGTCCAGGTCTGTCTCTGTATAACACTGGGGTACAGTACTGGGGGGTCCGGGTCTGTCCCTGTATAACACTGGGGTACAGTACTGGTGGGTCCAGGTCTCTCACTGTATAACACTGGGGTACAGTACTGGGGGGTCCGGGTCTGTCACTGTATAACACTGGGGTACAGTACTGGTGGGTCCAGGTCTGTCACTGTATAACACTGGGGTACAGTACTGGTGGGTCCAGGTCTGTCACTGTATAACACTGGGGTACAGTACTGGTGGGTCCGGGTCTGTCACTGTATAACACTGGGGTACAGTACTGGGGGGTCCAGGTCTGTCACTGTATAACACTGGGGTACAGTACTGGTGGGTCCGGGTCTGTCTCTGTATAACACTGGGGTACAGTACTGGGGGGTACAGGTCTCTCACTGTATAACACTGGGGGACAGTACTGGTGGGTCCAGGTCTCTCTCTGTATAACACTGGGGTACAGTACTGGTGGGTCCAGGTCTCTCACTGTATAACACTGGGGTACAGTACTGGTGGGTCCAGGTCTCTCACTGTATAACACTGGGGTACAGTACTGGTGGGTCCAGGTCTGTCACTGTATAACACTGGGGTACAGTACTGGTGGGTCCGGGTCTGTCCCTGTATAACACTGGGGTACAGTACTGGGGGGTCCAGGTCTGTCACTGTATAACACTGGGGTACAGTACTGGTGGGTCCAGGTCTGTCACTGTATAACACTGGGGTACAGTACCGGCGGGCACGGGTCTGTCATCGGCGGGCGGCGGTGCCCGGGGTCCCGCCCGAGGGGGGGGGGGGGGGGCGGGGGGATGAATTCAGAGCGTCGGGCAGGAAACGAGCCTGCGCGCCCAGCGTCGGGCGCGGGCAGCCACCGTCTCTCTCTCTCTCCCCCCGGCAACGGCGGGCGGGCGAACCCCCAGACGCAGACGGCGCGGTCTGCCAAGGCGGGGGGAGGGAGGGGGGGTGGAGGGAGGGAGGGAGGAGGGGGGAGGGGGGAGGGGGGCAAATGGTAACCATGGCAACATGCCAGTGCAGGGCAGTGGCACAGCTGGGCTTTTCTCGTGTCACATTCGTCTCGTTTTAAAAACTCGCCGTTGGCAAACCTCCTCGCTCTTTTGGACCGAACGCAGCAGGTTTAAAACCCCGCCATTTGCTTATTTGCGCGAAAGTTTACTCACACGGTGAGAAGAGGAGCCTCCAACCAGTCAACAAGGGTGGCCCCCCTCGGCGGATCCCCACTGCGCAGGCGCGGCGCCCACCCCCCGCGCGCTGCCACCTGGGATTTGTAGTTCCCGGCGGCCCGCCCGCCCCGTTCAGGCGGATGTGAGGTCCCGGGTGACGCGGACTACATCCCCCACAAAGCGCCGCGGTCGGAGGTGTGGGCGCGGGGGTGGCCGTGACGCGATCGAAGCGCGCCGCGGCGCGCAGGGCGACGCCGCGCTGCCCGCCGGGAGATGTAGTCCGCCGGCGGGGCCTCGCTGTGGTTCCAGCATGGCCGCCGCTCAGGGCGGGAACTACAATTCCCACAAGGCCCCTGTTCCCCGCCCCCCCCCCCATTCCTTGCCTTGATTTTACAACACCAAGTTATAGTCCAGCAATTTTATTTTAAATTCACAAGCTTTCGGAGGCTTCCTCCTTCCTCAGGTAAATGTTCAGGAGCTCCTCGAAGCCTACGCATTTATACATATAGAACAATACATGGTGATTACAGACTGCCCCTGCAACTGCCCGTTGCCAAGGCAATCACCGTGTTCAGACAGAGAGGTGTCACCTACAGAACCCCCGAATACACATTCAACAAAAAAACAAACAGGAAAAAAAAACAGAGAGAGGCAGAAACATCCGGAAGGCAGAGAAAGCCAGCAAATGACCCATTATATTAAAAACAGATAACATTTGTTCGCTGGTGGGGTAACGTGTAGCGTGACATGAACCCAAGATCCCGGTTGAGGCCGTCCTCATGGGTGCGGAACTTGGCTATCAATTTCTGCTCGACGATTTTGCGTTGTCGTGTGTCTCGAAGGCCGCCTTGGAGTACGCTGACCCGAAGGTCGGTGGATGAATGTCCATGACTGCTGAAGTGTTCCCCGACTGGGAGGGAACCCTCCTGTTTGGCGATTGTTGCGCGGTGTCCGTTCATCATATAATGGGTCATTTGCTGGCTTTCTCTGCCTTCCGGATGTTTCTGCCTCTCTTTTTTTTTCCTGTTTGTTTTTTTGTTGAATGTGTATTCGGGGGTTCTGCAGGTGACACCTCTCTGTCTGAACACGGTGATTGCCTTGGCAACGGGCAGTTGCAGGGGCATTCTGTAAACACCATGTATTGTTCTATATGTATAAATGCGTAGGCTTCAAGGAGCTCCTGAACATTTACCTGAGGAAGGAGGAAGCCTCCGAAAGCTTGTGAATTTAAAATAAAATTGCTGGACTATAACTTGGTGTTGTAAAATTGTTTACAATTGTCAACCCCAGTCCATCACCGGCATCTCCACATCTTGCCTTGATTGACTGCTTTCCTCACCAGCCTCACACCCAAAACCAAAATGACCCCAAATACCTCAATCTGTGATTTATTGGAAACCATATTTCTTCCCACTCCCGGCGCCCTGTTCCTGCTGTCGTGTTTTTTTTCCGGGTCGACTGTCTCCCCATTGTGAATTCCTGCGCCCACGTTTGTAAAGGGAATTCCCTATGTAAACACGTCACGCCCCCCCCCCCCCTCCCTCACGTCACTCGACACGCCCGCCGTTATGGCCGCCCTTTGCTTACCGCTTCTGTCCCCGTGCTCCCGGCTGCTTAGCGTTGCCAACTTTAGTTGGAAGGCCTTCCCAGAGGTTCGATCAGGTGGCGTTCTGACCACGTGACGCCTGAATCACAAGCTCCCCCTTCCCCAGTCTCCGTCCCTTCCCCCAGCCCCCATTCCCCAATCTACCCCCCACCCCGAGTCCCTTTTCCCCAGTCTCCATCCCTCCCCCCCCTCAGCCCCCATTCCCCAATCTCCCCCCTCCCCGAGTCCCTTTTCCCCAGTCTCCGTCCCTTCCCCCAGCCCCCATTCCCCAATCCCCCCCTCCCCGAGTCCCTTTTCCCCAGTCTCCGTCCCTTCCCCCAGCCCCCATTCCCCAATCCCCCCCTCCCCGAGTCCCTTTTCCCCAGTCTCCGTCCCTTCCCCCAGCCCCCATTCCCCAATCCCCCCCTCCCCGAGTCCCTTTCCCCCAGTCTCCGTCCCTTCCCCCAGCCCCCATTCCCAAATCTACGCCCCTCCCCGAGTCCCTTTTCCCCAGTCTCCCTCCCCCCCCTCAGCCCCCATTCCCCAATCTCCCTCCCTCCCCGAGTCCCTTTTCCCCAGTCTCCGTCCCTTCCCCCAGCCCCCATTCCCCAATCCCCCCCTCCCCGAGTCCCTTTCCCCCAGTCTCCGTCCCTCTCCTTCAGCCCCCATTCCCCAATCTCCCCTCCCTCCCCAAGTCCCTTTTCCCCAGTCTCCATCCCTCTCCTTCAGCCCCCATTCCCCAATCTCCCCTCCCTCCCCAAGTCCCTTTTCCCCAGTCTCCATCCCTCCCCCTCAGCCCCCATTCCCCAATCTCTCCCCCTCCCGAGTCCCTTTTCACCAGTCTCCATCCCTCCCCCTCAGCCCCCATTCCCCAATCTACCCCCTCCCCGAGTCCCTTTTCCCCGGTCTCCATCCCTTCCCCCAGCCCCCATTCCCCAATCTCCCCTCCCTCCCCAAGTCCCTTTTCCCCAGTCTCCATCCCTCCCCCTCAGCCCCCATTCCCCAATCTCCCTCCCTGAGTCCCTTTTCCCCAGTCTCCATCCCTCCCCCTCAGCCCCCATTCCCCAATCCCCTCCCTCCCCAAGTCCCTTTTCCCCAATCTCCATCCCTTCCCCCAGCCCCCATTCCCCAATCTCCCCCCTCCCCCCAGCCCCCATTCCCCAATCTCCCCCCTCCCCAAGCCCCTTTTCCCCAGTCTCCGTCCCTTCCCCCAGCCCCCATTCCCCAATCTCCCCCCTCCCCAAGCCCCTTTTCCCCAGTCTCCTTCCCTTCCCCCAGCCCCCATTCCCCAATCTACCCCCACCCCGAGTCCCTTTCCCCCAGTCTCCATCCCTCTCCTTCAGCCCCCATTCCCCAATCTCCCCTCCCTCCCTAAGTCCCTTTTCCCCAGTCTCCATCCCTCTCCTTCAGCCCCCATTCCCCAATCTCCCCTCCCTCCCCAAGACCCTTTTCCCCAGTCTCCATCCCTCCCCCTCAGCCCCCATTCCCCAATCTCCCTCCCTCCCCGAGTCCCTTTTCCCCAGTCTCCATCCCTCCCCCTCAGCCCCCATTCCCCAATCTCTCCCCCTCCCGAGTCCCTTTTCCCCAGTCTCCATCCCTCCCCCTCAGCCCCCATTCCCCAATCCCCTCCCTCACCAAGTCCCTTTTCCCCAATCTCCATCCCTTCCCCCAGCCCCCATTCCCCAATCTCCCCCCTCCCCCCAGCCCCCATTCCCCAATCTCCCCCCTCCCCCCAGCCCCCATTCCCCAATCTCCCCCCTCCCCAAGCCCCTTTTCCCCAGTCTCCTTCCCTTCCCCCAGCCCCCATTCCCCAATCTACCCCCACCCCGAGTCCCTTTTCCCCAGTCTCCATCCCTCCCCCTCAGCCCCCATTCCCCAATCTCCCTCCCTCCCCGAGTCCCTTTTCCCCAGTCTCCGTCCCTCCCCCTCAGCCCCCATTCCCCAATCTCCATCCCTCCCCCTCAGCCCCCATTCCCCAATCTCCCCCCTCCCCGAGTCCCTTTTCCCCCAGTCTCCCTCCCTCCAGTCCAGCTCCCATTCTCCAGTCTTCCTCTCTCCCCAACTCTCGAGCGCCCCCTGATTTCAGAGCCTCCCCTGATTTCAGAGACCCCCCTGATTTCAGAGACCCCCCTGATTTCAGAGACCCCCTGATTTCAGAGACCCCCCTGATTTCAGAGACCCCCCTGATTTCAGAGACCCCCCTGATTTCAGAGACCCCCCTGATTTCAGAGACCCCCCTGATTTCAGAGCCCCCTGATTTCCGAGACCCCCTGATTTCAGAGCTTCCCCCGATTTCAGAGCTTCCCCCGATTTCAGAGCCCCCCTGATTTCAGAGACCCCCCGATTTCAGAGCCCCCCCGATTTCAGAGCCCCCCCGATTTCAGAGCCCCCCCGATTTCAGAGCCCCCCCGATTTCAGAGCCCCCCCGATTTCAGAGCCTCCCCGATTTCAGAGCCCCCCCGATTTCAGAGCCCCCCGATTTCAGAGCCCCCCCGATTTCAGAGCCCCCCCCGATTTCAGAGCCCCCCCAATTTCAGAGCCCCCCTGATTTCAGAGCCCCCCCGATTTCAGAGCCCCCCCGATTTCAGAGCCCCCCTGATTTCAGAGCCCCCCCGATTTCAGAGCCCCCCTGATTTCCGAGACCCCCTGATTTCAGAGCCCCCCCCCTGATTTCCAAGACCCCCGATTCGGGGAAACTCCCGGTCATTCTGGGAAGATTGGGAACCCCACTCTCGTTTCCCACGTTAACTCTCGGTCCCACTCTGGCTGCTCCATCCTCGGCCTTCGAAGCTCAACACAAGCTCGGGGAGCAGCTTCCGACACGGCACCTGACAACCCTCTGGCCTTCTCGAGAAGGGGCTCTTATCTCTCGAAAAAAAGAGAAGGCCGAGGGGTGACCTGATCGAGGTCTTTAAAATTACGAAGGGGTTTCGATAGGGTAGACGTAGAGAAGATGTCTCTACTTGAGGGGGAGACCAGAACGAGGGGGCCATCAATATAAGAGAGTCACTAATAAATCCAATCGGGGAATTCAGGAGAAACTTCTTTACCCAGAGAGCGGTGAGAATGTGGAACTCGCTCCCACAGGGAGTGGTCGAGGGGAATAGAATCGATGGATTTAAGGGGAAGCTCGATAAACACATGAGGGAGAAAGGAATCGAAGGAGAGGGTGATAGGGTGAGATGGAGTCGGGAGGGAGGAGGCTCGTGTGGAGCATAAACACCGGGATAGACCAGTTGGGCCGAATGGCCTGTTTCTCTGCTGTAAATTCGATGTAACCCTCGCTTTTGCAGAGCAGCTATTCCGCCATGGCAGCCACACTCTCCGGACGCCTCACAAGACTCTCACTTCTTTCTTGCAGGGGGGAAGGTCGGCCACAACCCCAGACAGGAGGCTGCCACCGGAGAAGGCCGAGACCGTCTGCCCGCGTCTCGGCCGTGTCCCAGTGGGGGTCTCACTGTCTCCCCCCTCGGAGTCAGAAGGTCGGGGGTTCGAGCCCACATTCCCGAGACTCGAGCCCCGTAATCCAGGCCCCGACACTCCCCCGGTACCAGTGCTGAGGGAGCGCCGCACTGTCGGAGGGTCAGTACTGAGGATCTTTTACGTCCCACCTGAGAGGCCGGACGGGGGTCCTCGGTTTAAACGTCTCATCCCTCAGTACTGCCCCTCCGACAGCGCGGCGCTCCCTCAGTACCGACCCTCCGACAGCGCGGCGCTCCCTCAGTACCGACCCTCCGACAGTGCGGCGCTCCCTCAGTACCGACCTCCGACAGCGCGGCGCTCCCTCAGTACCGACCCTCCGACAGTGCGGCGCTCCCTCAGTACTGCCCCTCCGACAGCGCGGCGCTCCCTCAGTACCGACCCTCCGACAGCGCGGCGCTCCCTCAGTACCGACCCTCCGACAGTGCGGCGCTCCCTCAGTACCGACCCTCCCACAGCGCGGCGCTCCCTCAGTACCGACCCTCCGACAGCGCGGCGCTCCCTCAGTACCGACCCTCCGACAGCGCGGCGCTCCCTCGGCACCGACCCTCCGACAGCGCGGCGCTCCCTCGGCACCGACCCTCCGACAGCGCGGCGCTCCCTCAGTACCGACCCTCCGACAGTGCGGCGCTCCCTCAGTACCGACCCTCCGACAGTGCGGCGCTCCCTCAGTACCGACCCTCCCACAGCGTGGCGCTCCCTCGGTACCGACCCTCCGACAGCGCGGCGCTCCCTCGGTACCGACCCTCCGACAGCGCGGCGCTCCCTCGGCACCGACCCTCCGACAGCGCGGCGCTCCCTCGGCACCGACCCTCCGACAGCGCGGCGCTCCCTCGGCACCGACCCTCCGACAGCGCGGCGCTCCCTCGGCACCGGCCCTCCGACAGCGCGGCGCTCCCTCGGCACCGGCCCCCCGACAGCGCGGCGCTCCCTCGGTGAGCGGCGGGGGGAGAGTCGGGGCCTGGATTACGGGGCTCGAGTCTCTGGAGTGAGGGGAGGGGGCGGGGGCTCGAACCCTCGACCTTCCGTCTCCGAGGGGAGGGAGCGAGGCCCCGCCGAGCCAAGGCGGGGGAGGGGGGGGGGGCGCGAGCGATGCGTCAGCCCCGCGGCGGGGAGCCTTGACGACCAGCTGGTGGCTCGTCGGGTCGGCTGCTCGCGGGATCTTGCTGTGCGAAATATCGGCTCTTCCCCCCCGCCCCCCCCTCCCCCCTCCCCCTCCCTCCTCCTCCGCGCACGCGAATAAACCGACTTCTCTTTCGCCCTGAGCTGTTAACGAGCCAGCCATGAGGGGGAGCTCTAACCGCTCGGGAGGCTTTTTCGGGCCTAGGCGGTGGGATGGAGAGAGAGGGAGCGGGGACTGCGGCCTGCCCTTAGCTGAGGAGGGGGGTGAGCAACCAGACAGGTTTGTACCGGGGAGACGGGGGGAGACGGGGAGACGGGGAGACGGCCGGGGGGAGATCAGACAGCAAACATCCGCCCCCCCTCCCCGAAGGCGCAAGTTGGCGGTGACCTTTAACCCCCCGCCCCCTCTCCAGGGGGCCTCGTTTGCGGCCCCCCTCCTCTGTCGGGGAGGGGGGAGCGGGGTTTCACGGGGGGGGGAGAGAGAGGAGGGGAGGCCCGCAGTGTTTACCACCCCGCCGCACACAGAGACAGCAGGGAAAGTAAACGTCAAACCCCCTCTCTCGGGGCCTCTCCCCCACTCTCCCTCTCTCTCTCTCTCTCCTCTCTCTCTCTCTCTCTCTCCCCCTCTCTCCCCCACTCTCTCTCTCTCCCTCTCTCTCTTTCTCTCCTCTCTCTCTCCCTCCCCCCTCTCCCTCCCCCCTCTCGTCCCCCCTCTCCCACTTTTTGCCACTCTCTCTCCCTCTCTCTCCCTCACCCCCACTCTCTCCCCTCTCTTTCTCTCCTCTCTCTCTCTCCCTCCCTCTCCCCCTCTCTCTCTCCCTCCCTCTCCCTCTCCCCCTCTCTCCCCCACTCTCTCTCTCTCCCTCCCCCCTCTCCCTCTCTCTCTCTCCCTCCCCCCTCTCCTCTCTCTCTCTCTCTCCCTCCCTCTCCCTCTCCCCTCTCTCCCCCACTCTCTCTCTCTCCCTCCCCCCTCCCCCTCTCTCTCTCTCCCCCCTCCCCCTCTCTCTCTCTCCCTCTCTCTCTCTCTCTCCCTCTCTCTCTCCCTCCCCCCTCTCCCTCTCCCTCTCTCTCTCTCCCTCCCCTCTCCCTCCCCCACTCTCTCCCCCACTCTCTCTCTCTCCCTCTCTCTCTTTCTCTCCCTCTCTCTCTCCCTCCCCCCTCTCCCTCTCTCTCTCTCTCTCCTCCCCTCTCCCTCTCTCTCTTTCTCTCCCTCTCTCTCTCCCTCCCCCCTCTCCCTCTCTCTCTCTCTCTCCCTCCCTCTCCCTCTCCCCCTCTCTCCCCCACTCTCTCTCTCTCCCTCCCCCCTCTCTCTCCCCCTCTCTCTCTCTCTCCCTCCCCCCTCTCCCTCCCCCTCTCTCTCCCCCTCTCTCTCCCTCCCCCCTCTCGTCCCCCTCTCCCACTTTTTGCCACTCTCTCTCCCTCTCTCCCTCACCCCCACTCTCTCCCCTCTCTTTCTCTCCTCTCTCTCTCTCCCTCCCTCTCCCCCTCTCTCTCTCCCTCCCTCTCCCTCTCCCCCTCTCTCCCCCACTCTCTCTCTCTCCCTCCCCCCTCTCCCTCTCTCTCTCTCTCTCCCTCCCTCTCCCTCTCCCCCTCTCTCCCCCACTCTCTCTCTCTCCCTCCCCCCTCCCCCTCTCTCTCTCCTCCCTCCCCCCTCTCCCTCTCCCCCTCTCTCCCCCCACTCTCTCTCTCTCCCTCCCCCTCTCTCTCCCCTCTCTCCCCCTCTCTCTCTCTCTCCCTCCCCCCTCTCTCTCCCCCTCTCTCCCCCTCTCTCTCTCTCTCCCTCCCCCCTCTCCCTCTCCCCCTCTCTCCCCACTCTCTCTCTCTCCCTCCCCCCTCTCTCTCCCCCTCTCTCTCTCCCCCCCTCTCATCCCCCTCTCCCACTTTTTGCCACTCTCTCTCCCTCTCTCTCCCTCACCCCCACTCTCTCCCCTCTCTTTCTCTCCTCTCTCTCTCTCTCTCTCCTTCTCTCTCCCTCACTCCCTCTCTCTTCCCCCCTCTCCCTTCTCTCCCCACTCTCTCTCTCCCTCTCCCCACTCTCCCCCTTTCTCCCACACTCCCTCTCCCTCTCTCTCTCTCACGTCCCATCACCGTGTGTGGGGGAGAATCACAGACACAGACCCCCCGTCCCATCACCGTGTGGGGTGGGGGAGAATCACAGACACAGACCCCCCCGTCCCATCACCGTGTGGGGGGGGGGAGAATCACAGACCCATCGCGTCAGGGCGGTGGCTGACACTTCTGGACGTTTTCCGCCTCTTAAAGGCGCAGTTGCGACACGGCTAAAAATAAATCCTTGTGAGAAAGTGGCTGCCAGGACGGGAGGGCTGAGAGGGGGCGCGGGCGGGCTGGCGTCTGCGGGGAACGTTCGCTGGAAACGGCGATAATTTAATCCCGCCGCTCTCCACTCCAAACCGCAGGCGTTAAAAGAGAGGGCGCAAAGTGTTTTCGGTTCTGTGCAGCGACGCAGTGCGAGGGGGTCAGTCAACCATCCCCGAGCAGAGCTGAGAGAGTTTCCCTCCTCTCTCCGACGGGTTCCTGTCTCCCTGAGAATGTCTCCAGAGTCCCGCAACAAAAAAAAATCCAATCGGGGAATTCAGGAGAAACTTCTTCACCCAGAGAGCGGTGAGAATTTGCAACTCGCTCCCCAGTGGTCGAGGCAGATAGCGTAGATGGATTTAAGGGTCAGCCACCACCCCCCCGCCCCATCTCTCCGGCCCCTCTCGCCACCTCAGGACGTCCCCGAAAGCCCTTCACGGCCAACGGAGCACTTGTTTCGAAGTGTGGGCGCTGTACGAAACGCTTCAGCCGATTTGCGCACAGCAAGATCCCACAAACAGCGAAGTGATAAATGACCCAGATCATCTGTTTTTTTTTTAGCGATGTTGGTCGAGGGATAAATATCGGCCCCAGGACCCCGGGGGAGAACTCCCCCCCTGCTCCCCCTCTGCTCTTCTTCCAATAGCGGCCGTGGGATCTTTTACGTCCCGCCCGAGAGGGGCTGACGGGGCCCTCGGTTTAACATCTCATCCTGGAAGACGGACCCTCCGACAGTGCGGCGCTCCCTCAGTACTGACCCTCCGACAGTGCGGCGCTCCCTCAGTACTGACCCTCCGACAGTGCGGCGCTCCCTCAGTACCGACCCTCCGACAGTGCGGCGCTCCCTCAGTACCGACCCTCCGACAGTGCGGCGCTCCCTCAGTACCGACCCTCCGACAGTGCGGCGCTCCCTCAGTACCGACCCTCCGACAGTGCGGCGCTCCCTCAGTACCGACCCTCCGACAGTGCGGCGCTCCCTCAGTACCGACCCTCCGACAGTGCGGCGCTCCCTCAGTACCGACCCTCCGACAGTGCGGCGCTCCCTCAGTACCGACCCTCCGACAGTGCGGCGCTCCCTCAGTACCGACCCTCCGACAGTGCGGCGCTCCCTCAGTACCGACCCTCCGACAGTGCGGCGCTCCCTCAGTACCGACCCTCCGACAGTGCGGCGCTCCCACAGTACCGACCCTCCGACAGTGCGGCGCTCCCTCAGTACCGACCCTCCGACAGTGCGGCGCTCCCTCAGTACCGACCCTCCGACAGTGCGGCGCTCCCTCAGTACTGACCCTCCCACAGTGCGGCGCTCCCTCAGTACCGACCCTCCGACAGTGCGGCGCTCCCTCAGTACCGACCCTCCGACAGTGCGGCGCTCCCTCAGTACCGACCCTCCGACAGTGCGGCGCTCCCTCAGTACTGACCCTCCGACAGTGCGGCGCTCCCTCAGTACCGACCCTCCGACAGTGCGGCGCTCCCTCAGTACCGACCCTCCGACAGTGCGGCGCTCCCTCAGTACCGACCCTCCGACAGTGTGGCGCTCCCTCAGTACCGACCCTCCCACAGTGTGGCGCTCCCTCAGTACCGACCCTCCCACAGTGCGGCGCTCCCTCAGTACCGACCCTCCGACAGTGCGGCGCTCCCTCAGGACCGCCCCTCCGACAGTGCGGCGCTCCCTCAGTACCGACCCTCCGACAGTGCGGCGCTCCCTCAGTACCGACCCTCCGACAGTGCGGCGCTCCCTCGGTACCGACCCTCCGACAGTGCGGCGCTCCCTCGGTACCGACCCTCCGACAGTGCGGCGCTCCCTCGGTACCGACCCTCCGACAGTGCGGCGCTCCCTCGGTACCGACCCTCCGACAGTGCGGCGCTCCCTCGGTACCGCCCCTCCGACAGTGCGGCGCTCCCTCGGTACCGACCCTCCGACAGTGCGGCGCTCCCTCGGTACCCGCCCCTCCGACAGTGCGGCGCTCCCTCGGTACCGACCCTCCGACAGTGCGGCGCTCCCTCGGTACCGACCCTCCGACAGTGCGGCGCTCCCTCGGTACCGACCCTCCGACAGTGCGGCGCTCCCTCGGTACCGACCCTCCGACAGTGCGGCGCTCCCTCGGTACCGACCCTCCGACAGTGCGGCGCTCCCTCAGTACCGCCCCTCCGACAGTGCGGCGCTCCCTCAGTACCCGACCCTCCGACAGTGCGGCGCTCCCTCAGTACCGACCCTCCGACAGTGCGGCGCTCCCTCAGTACCGACCCTCCGACAGTGCGGCGCTCCCTCAGTACCGACCCTCCGACAGTGCGGCGCTCCCTCAGTACCGACCCTCCGACAGTGCGGCGCTCCCTCAGTACCGACCCTCCGACAGTGCGGCGCTCCCTCAGTACCGACCCTCCGACAGTGCGGCGCTCCCTCAGTACCGGCACCGGGGGGGTGTCGGGGCCTGGATTACGGGGCTCGAGTCTCTGGAGTGGGGGCTCGAACCCTCGACCTTCTGAGTTCAGGGGACAGTGAGTCCCTCTGAGGCACGGTAGGGTATTAAAGGGGACGGGGAGTGAGGGGGAGAGTGGGATTACACTGGGTGGGATATTAAAGGGGACGGGGAGTGAGGGGGGAGAGTGGGATTAGACTGGGTGGGATATTAAAGGGGACGGGGGAGTGAGGGGGAGAGTGGGATTAGACTGGGTGGGATATTAAAGGGTACGGGGAGTGAGGGGAGAGTGGGATTAGACTGGGTGGGATATTAAAGGGTACGGGGAGTGAAGGGGAGAGTGGGATTAGACTGGGTGGGATATTAAAGGGGACGGGGAGTGAGGGGGAGAGTGGGATTAGACTGGGTGGGATATTAAAGGGGACGGGGAGTGAGGGGGAGAGTGGGATTAGACTGGGTGGGATATTAAAGGGGACGGGGAGTGAGGGGGAGAGTGGGATTAGACTGGGTGGGATATTAAAGGGGACGGGGAGTGAGGGGGAGAGTGGGATTAGACTGGGTGGGATATTAAAGGGTACGGGGAGTGAGGGGGAGAGGTGGGATTAGACTGGGTGGGATATTAAAGGGGACGGGGAGTGAGGGGGAGAGTGGGATTAGACTGGGTGGGATATTAAAGGGTACGGGGAGTGAGGGGGAGAGTGGGATTAGACTAGGTGGGATATTAAAGGGTAGGGGGAGTGAGTCCCGGCCTGCAAGTCCACTGCCACCTCGCCCAAATGGCCGCTTGGCCGTTCCGAGCTGAGCTAGTGAAGGCCGGCGGGATATCCGACTGTGTGGGGCATCACCGTCGAGCCCTGGGCGGTCCTCAAACACCCCAGGTGCATGCGTTAATCAGCCGGGGTCACTGAGGAATGATCGGGCGGGGGTGGGGGGGGTGGTATAAGCGCAGGGACCCTGGCTGATTCCACCCTCCCTAGCCCAGGGGGCGCCGAGCACCAATATAGTACTCCCATTTCTCCAGCACCTTTCACCTCCTCAGGACGTCCCAAAACTGGGCTGGCTGCCTGAGATCAGGAGGCAGACCCCGGA
>NW_027139637.1:66499-92204 GCF_035084215.1 Heptranchias perlo | reverse complement strand
TCTCTCCATCCACCTCCTCCCACTCTCCATCCACCTCCTCCCACTCTCCATCCACCTCCTCCCACTCTCTATCCGCCTCTCCCCCTCTCCATCCGCCTCTCCCCCTCTCCCATCCCGCTCTCCCTTCCTGGGTCAGTAGTGACGATATTATTTGTGATTATAATCTCATGATTATGGGATCACAACGTGCAGGTCTATAAACCCAAGAAAACTTCTTATCGACCAGTTACCCAAACAAGTCTGAGGCATGGTGACCGTGTCGGTGTCTCCACACAACGTTCTGAGCTGATCCCTGGGCAGTGATGATGGGCAGTGGGGGGTTTGCATTTGGCCTCAGTGCCCCTGGGCATGTGAGGTGGAAAAACTGACCACTCTCACTACCCAAGGACCCCCTGTTAGAATACGAGTGTGTGCGTGGGATATGGGGACCCCAACACGTCTGACCCCTCCTCCCCAACAGGTGGGATGTTGGGCTCGCGTTTCCCCCAACAGATGGGATGTCGGGCTCGCGTTCACCCCCAACAGATGGGATGTTGGGCTCGCGTTTCCCCAACAGATGAGATACTGGGCTCGCGTTTCCCCAACAGATGGGATGTCGGGCTCGCTTTCACCCCCAACAGATGGGATACTGGACTCGCGTTTCCCCAATAGATGGGATGTTGGGCTCGCGTTTCCCCAACAGATGGGATACTGGACTCGCGTTTCCCCAATAGATGGGATGTCGGGCTCGCGTTTCCCCAACAGATGGGGTGCCGGGCTCGCGTTCACCCCCAACAGATGGGATACTGGGCTCGCGCTTGCCCAACAGATGGGATGTCGGGCTCGTGTTTCCCCAACAGATGGGATGTCGGGCTCGCGTTTCCCCAACAGATGGGATGCCAGGCTCGCGTTCACCCCCAACAGATGGGATACTGGGTTCCCGTTTCCCCAATAGATGGGATGTCGGGCTCGCGTTTCCCCAACAGATGGGATGTCGGGCTCGCGTTTCCCCCCATCAGATGGGGTGCCGGGCTCGCGTTCACCCCCAATAGATGGGATACTGGACTCGTGTTTCCCCAATAGATGGGATGTCGGGCTCGCGTTTCCCCAATAGATGGGGTGCCGGGCTCGCGTTCACCCCCAATAGATGAGATGTTGGGCTCGCGTTCACCCCCAATAGATGGGATGCCGGGCTCGCGTTTCCCCAATAGATGGGATGTCGGGCTCGCGTTTCCCCAATAGATGGGATGTCGGGCTCGCGTTCACCCCCAACAGATGGGATACTGGGCTCGCGTTTCCCCAATAGATGGGATGCCGGGCTCGCGTTTCCCCAATAGATGGGATGTCGGGCTCGCGTTCACCCCCAATAGATGGGGTGCCGGGCTCGCGTTCACCCCAACAGTCCCAGCCGACACACGATGGGCATCCGGGTGGTGAATGAGTGCCCTCTGGAATCCGGGGTCGGGGCAGGGACGGATTAAAGAGAAAAGATATTGGAGGGGAAAGTGTCCTAATTAAAGAAAACAACTTTCTAATGAATGCATTTAATTATAAACAGAGTTTATAAACAGGAATTGTCTGGGATTAAATCCAGGGCTGTATTTACACTGAATATTTCATTAATGGGGGGGGGGGAACCCAGCTCATGTGTCCGGTGCTGGGAACTCCTACCCGGGCTGGAGTGTAAACCCAGCCCGAGGCTTTGGGAGCTGCAGGGCCCAGGTTTGGAGGAGGGGGTCGATCCTCCCGCCCTACCCCCCGGGTGAGCAGCCTCTCCCCCTCTACTCGAGTCCCAGGCCCGAGGCCGCGGTCTCCTCCCTCTCTCTCTCTCTCCACCCCCGCCCCGTTACCTTAACGATACGCCGCGGCAGCCCAGCCATGTCGACCCGACTCACAGCCAGACGCAGCCAGCGAAGCAGACAGTCTGGGGGCCGGGGCGGAGACGGGGAGACAGCGGCTCCGGGCGGGGGCGGTGCCCCCTGCTGGTGGGAGGACCGAACTCCAGGTGGTGGCGGTGCCCCCTGCTGGTGGGAGGACCGAACTCCAGGTGGTGGCGGTGCCCCCTGCTGGTGGGAGGACCGAACTCCAGGTGGTGGCGGTGCCCCCTGCTGGTGGGAGGTCCGAACACCAGGCGGGGACAGCGACCCCTGCTGGTGGGAGGACCGAACACCAGATGGTGGCAGTGTCCCCTGCTGGTGGGAGGACCGAACACCAGGTCGTGGCAGTGCCACCTGCTGTTGGGAGGACCGAACACCAGGTGGCGGCAGTGCCCCCTGCTGGTGGGAGGACCAAACACCAGGTGGTGGCAGTGCCCCCTGCTGGTGGGAGGATTGAACACCAGGTGGTAGCAGTGCCCCCTGCTGGTGAGAGGACCGAGCAACAGGCGGTGGCCGCGACCCCTGCTGGTGGGAGGATTGAACACCAGGTGGTAGCAGTGCCCCCTGCTGGTGGGAGGACCGAGCAACAGGCGGTGGCAGTGCCCCCTGCTGGTGGGAGGACTGAACACATGGCAGTGGCAGCGACCCCTGCTGGTGGGAGGACCGAACACCAAGGGGTGGCAGTGCCCCCTGCTGGTGGGAGGATTGAACACCAGGTGGTAGCAGTGCCCCCTGCTGGTGAGAGGACCGAGCAACAGGCGGTGGCCGCGACCCCTGCTGGTGGGAGGATTGAACACCAGGTGGTAGCAGTGCCCCCTGCTGGTGGGAGGACCGAGCAACAGGCGGTGGCAGTGCCCCCTGCCGGTGGGAGGACTGAACACATGGCGGTGGCAGCGACCCCTGCTGGTGGGAGGACCGAACACCAAGTGGTTGCAGTGCCCCCTGCTGGTGGGAGGACCGAACACCAGGTGGTGGCAGTGCCCCCTGCTGGTGGGAGGACCAAACACCAGGTGGTGGCAGTGCCCCCTGCTGGTGGGAGGACCAAACACCAGGTGGTGGCAGTGCCCCCTGCTGGTGGGAGGACCAGTCAGCACCTCTGTGGAATATATCACCAAACAGCACTTTGCTATTTAAAAATTGCTGCAGTTACAGCTTTCCTGTTTATAAATGTGGGTAAACCATTGTTAACATGCCCAGAAACCAGACAGAGCAGCTGCGAGAGAGAGTCGACAATCTCACCACAGAAATTAGCTACAAGAGACCATGGAATATTAGATCAACCCTCCCCCTTGAAGTTTGTGGGAGGGATGTTGTGCAACAATAGCGGGCATTTACAGCAGTTCCCTTAATTCAGGAGATGTCAGTGTGCCCATTAAATCATGTATGAATTTAGAGACACTCCCTTAACCATCAAGTCATCACATGCACAGTGCACAAGAGGTTTTTTTGTGGTCAGCATGTATAATTTATTAACATTAGATACATTCAGTACAAAGACCTTTATTTAATAAAATTAAAATATCAAAATCATAGAATGGTTACAGCACAGAAGAACTGTAAGATCTCATAAAAAGATTCAGCGCGCAGTGGTATGGTAATTTAGGAGAACTTTATTACAGCACTTCAGTCATCAACAAACTAACTAAAGTTTTGAATAGTATTCTCCATACAGTACACATACCATTGGCTTACTGATCTGAGTTGTAATGCGGTGATTGGTCCCCTGGGTTTTACAACAGACTTTAGCCGAAGCAAGAGGGTTCTGCACATACAAAGCTTGACTGCTGACGGTGGGTTCTCCCACTGCTACACATTGTGCAAATAGCCCAACATCAAGTCTAGCAACAATTAGCTTTATTATTACACATATCTCAGTCCCAGTGACAGCTAATAATTCTCTATTAAGAGAATTCAGCCCATCACACCCCTGCCAGCTCTTTGTAAGAGCAATCCAGTTAGTCCCATTCTCCCAGCAGAGCTTCAGAGACCATTAAAAATATCCGATTCCAGACAGCGAGTGACATGAGGATTCAAACACCACACCCCCACTGTACCCTTCAAGCTGCACGTTACAATGTGGGGACACTGATTTACGTACTACATCCCTCCTGAATAAGGTTCAGACTCTTGATGGGGTACGGCTACACCAGCACTGGCCGTCCCTCATTTCCTAATACTACCAGTACCCCACTGGGGCACAGGCACCATGCACCCTCCAGCATCCCACTGGGGCAGAGGTTCACTGGCAGCAGCCACCCTGGGGTACAGGTACATTGTAGTGGTTAGGTGACGCCAAGCTTGGGATATGGATTGTAGGAGGAAGGAGAAGAGCTCCATGTGTTGGAGATCCTGAGAAAGACTGAGTGTAGGAGACAACGTAAGGGGGGGGGGGGTCCTTAATCTCCACACAGCAAGGGGAGGACGAGGAGGGTAGGACGAGAGATGGAGCTTAGCAGGAACACGAGAGGAGAGTTCAGAGCCAGGCAGGCCTGCAGCACTACAAGGCACCGTCAGCGACCGGCCCGTATCGGAGTTTGGGGGTAGACCCAACAATGGGCAAATGGAGCCATGATCTAACTGAATGGCGGAACAGGCTGAACAGACTCCTCCTGGGAGGCTGCATTCATTCCGCTTGGCTCCAGTAAGCCTCCAGGTCAATGCCCCAACAGTTATGGGTAACGTGAGCTTGGCAAGCTTTGTGGGTTAGTTAGTTTGAATCGGTGGTGCCAATAGTGATGGATTTTTATGTGTGTCAGACGTCTGGCCGATCAGACGTAGGAGAGTTCAGAGGAGCACTGACCATGGTAGCATCGATGAGAGACTGGGCGCAGTACACCCCAACGAGTCAGTGTTGTTAACCTCAAAAGTGTGACTGGAGAGCCATCTTCTTGCTTAAGACAGGCTCCGTTGGGCAACCAAGGGTCAAAGGCCCAAGCCCAGACCATGGCCATTGGTCAAGGTATCGAGGGGCCCGTTATACCGCCAGGGCTGCAAGAGGAGGGAAGACGAGGCAGGCCCAGCCCCGTCCTCCTCTCACGTGGTCTTGGACTTGCCGCTGGGGCAGGGAGCCCCTCGATCGGCTGCTCGCTGCGCCTCGCTGAGGTTGGCCCAGGCGTCCAGGATCAGGGCGGCCGGGATGACGATCCAGAGCGAGTTCATGAAGATGAAGTAGAACCAGAAGTAGACGGGGTGTCCCAGCTCGCTGTGGCTGAAACCGTCCCGGTATTCAGTGTAAAAGTAGAGCACATCGCCATACAGCTGGCCTGCAGAGCAAGGACAATGGTTAAACACAGCCCAGGGCAAGTACAGCACGGGTTAGATAGAGTAAAGCTCCCTCTACACTGTCCCATCAAACACTCCCAGGGCAGGTACAGGGTTAGATACAGAGTAAAGCTCCCTCTACACTGTCCCATCAAACACTCCCAGGGCAGGTACAGGGTTAGATACAGAGTAAAGCTCCCTCTACACTGTCCCACCAAACACTCCCAGGGCAGGTACAGCACGGGTTAGATACAGAGTAAAGCTCCCTCTACACTGTCCCATCAAACACTCCCAGGGCAGGTACAGCACGGGTTAGATACAGAGTAAAGCTCCCTCTACACTGTCCCATCAAACACTCCCAGGGCAGGTACAGGATTAGATACAGAGTAAAGCTCCCTCTACACTGTCCCATCAAACACTCCCAGGGCAGGTACAGGGTTAGATACAGAGTAAAGCTCCCTCTACACTGTCCCATCAAACACTCCCAGGGCAGGTACAGCACGGGTTAGATACAGAGTAAAGCTCCCTCTACACTATCCCATCAAACACTCCCAGGGCAGGTACAGGGTTAGATACAGAGTAAAGCTCCCTCTACACTGTCCCATCAAACACTCCCGGGGCAGGTACAGGGTTAGATACAGAGTAAAGCTCCCTCTACACTCCCATCAAACACTCCCAGGGCAGGTACAGGGTTAGATACAGAGTAAAGCTCCCTCTACACTCCCATCAAACACTCCCAGGGCAGGTACAGGGTTAGATACAGAGTAAAGCTCCCCCTAAACTGTCCCATCAAACACTCCCAGGGCAGGTACAGGGTTAGATACAGAGTAAAGCTCCCTCTACACTCCCATCAAACACTCCCAGGGCAGGTACAGGGTTAGATACAGAGTAAAGCTCCCCCTAAACTGTCCCATCAAACACTCCCAGGGCAGGTACAGGGTTAGATACAGAGTAAAGCTCCCTCTACACTGTCCCATCAAACACTCCCGGGGCAGGTACAGCACGGGTTAGATACAGAGTAAAGCTCCCTCTACACTGTCCCATCAAACACTCCCTGCGACTGCCATTCCTGCAGTAACTTTGGAGCCGGATGGGAAAGATTGCAGATTCCTCCCCGAGGCGGGTCCAGGGTCAGAGCGGCAAACATCAACCCCGGTGCTGACTGAAACCTCCGGCCCTTACCGAGGGAGACGATGAGTTGCAGGACAAAACGGTACGGCTTATTCTGCAGGAAGGCCACGACAGTCCAGGCGCTCAGTGGGCCCCAGGTCCAGGCAGTGATGGTCTCCATGCACACGGTGAAGTTGTCGGCACTGCAGAGAGAGAGAGTGCGAGAGAAAAATCACTAAGAGCGGTTTGGGGCACTATTACCAAATCTTCCCCCACCTCCTCCTGGTCCTTGGGGGGGGGGGGGGGGGGGCCTGGAAGCCCACCCAGGTCCACGTTCACCCCTTAAACCACAACCTGCATTTATACAGCACCTTTAACATAGTGAAACATCCCCAAGGCACTTCACAGGAGTGTAAATCAGACAAAAAAAATCTGACACTGAGCCACATCAGGAGATATGCGGACAGGCGACCAAAAGCTTGGTCAAAGTGGTCGGTTTTAAGGAGTGTCTTAAAAAGGAGAGCGAGCGGAGAGGTTTAGGGAGGGAATTCCAGAGCTTAGGGCTGAGGCGGCTGAAGGCACGGCCTCCAATGGCGGAGCGATGGAAATCGGGGGATGGACAAGAGGCCAGAATTGGAGGAGCGCAGAGATCTGGGAGGGTTGTAGGGGCTGGAGGAGGTTACAGAGATAGGGAGGGGGGTGGAAAACAAGACTTGAAGAGGAGTCTCCCACCAGAGTGGGCAGCTCCCCCTCCTTTTCCCGAGAGAACGTTATTAGGGGGCGGCTCGATCCCAGATTCTGTACAGTGAGTGGAGGTACCCACTGAATTGGATGCAGCCGATCCAGTGACTCGACGCCATTTTGCACAGCGGCGAACCAGGTCGGCGCACTGACCAGTTCCGCCGACAGAGCGAGACTCTGCTCCTGCTGTCTGCGGGGAGAGCCACACCGCAAGCAGGGCGCGCGATGGGGCTCGAGTTACTCACGTGACATAGCGACTGTCTCCCTTGGCGTACTCCTTCCCTGCAGAAACAGAACGGGAGAATAACTGAACCCAGACTTCAAAATACCCAGGACGCAGTTATACTGCTCGTCTCGCAACAGCACGCCAACCCACGTTACCACCTATTTCACCCCAGGCTTCCCCCCGCAGTTGTCTCCTCTCATCCAACCCCACAGTCCCCCTTAAGCCTCAATATTCCCCACCTTCTCTCCCCCTCCGACCCCCAGTTGCCTCCTCTCTGCCCCAACCCCCTTCTGACCCCCAGTGCTACCCCACAACCCCTGTTACCCCCCCACTTCTGCCACCCCTGTTGCCCCCTTCCCACCCCCACTTCTGCCACCCCTATTGCCCCCTTCCCGCCCCCACTTCTGCTGACCCCCAGTGGCCCCCCCCGACCCCCAGTGGCACCCCCTCTGACCCCCAGTGGCCCCCCACTCACACAGCTGGGAGAGGAAGGCCTGGTCCCCGGGGATCTGCCGGTAGTACAGGCTGAACCAGCCCTCGATCACCCCGTGGATGAAGGCGCAGACGGCGAACCAGCAGACGGCGAGCCTGCGGCCGGCGCCCAGCCCCCGAACCCGGCCCGTCAGCAGCCAGGTACCGGCCAGCAGCGCCCCGGACACGGAGAAGAGAAAGGCCAGGATACTCCACATGGGCCTGTCGTTGCTGCGGTACCCGGGGAGCCTGAGCTCCCGCGGCCAGTAGGGGTGGGCCTCGCCCACCACAGCCGACCCTGAGCCTTCCATCACCGGCAGCGGGACTGAGAACTGAGCCGCTCCGCCCACTATTTATACCCAGCATGGGGAGAGGGCGGGCCCTAGACTGATTGGTAGCCGAATCCACCAATCAAATCTCCGCTTGGCATGATTGACGCTGCCCTTGACGAGTCGCGATGGGAGGGTCCGTCACACCCCACGTGTCACGGTGACGTCGGAGAGCGGCGGTTGCCGCTCGGCCCGCGCGCCACCCTCGTTCGATTCCGCTGATTGGCGCGGGAGCCTCGCATCATCCGAGGGTTGCTGTGGCAACGACCGGGGGGCGGGGCCAATCGCAACATGGTCAAACCCCCCCGTCCCCTCGGGCTCAAAGGGCAAAGGTGGTGGAGGGCAGCCCTTAGCCCCATCCCTGAAAGAGCTCTCCCCTCAATCCCCATTCCCCCCATCGCCCCCGTACCCTCTCCCTGAAAGAGCTCTCCCCTCAGTCCCCATTCCCCCCATCGCCCCCTGTACCCTCTCCCCTCAGTCCCCAGTCCCCCCATCGCCCCCCGTACCCTCTCCCTGAAAGAGCTCTCCCCTCAGTCCCCATTCCCCCCATCGCCCGCTGTACCCTCTCCCCTCAGTGCCCATTCCCCCCATCGCCCCCTGTACCCTCTCCCTGAAAGAGCTCTCCCCTCAGTCCCCATTCACCCCATCGCCCCCTGTACCCTCTCCCCTCAGTGCCCATTCCCCCCATCGCCCCCTGTACCCTCTCCCTGAAAGAGCTCTCCCCTCAGTCCCCATTCCCCTCATCGCCCCCTGTACCCTCTCCCTGAAAGAGCTCTCCCCTCAATCCCCATTCCCCCCATCGCCCCCTGTACCCTCTCCCTGAAAGAGCTCTCCCCTCAGTCCCCATTCCCCCCATCGCCCCCTGTACCCTCTCCCTGAAAGAGCTCTCCCCTCAGTCCCCATTCCCCTCATCGCCCCCTGTACCCTCTCCCTGAAAGAGCTCTCCCCTCAGTCCCCATTCCCCCCATCGCCCCCGTACCCTCTCCCTGAAAGAGCTCTCCCCTCAGTCCCCATTCCCCCCCTCGCCCCCTGTACCCTCTCCCTGAAAGAGCTCTCCCCTCAGTCGCTATTCCCCCCCCATCGCCCCCATACCCTCTCCCCTCAAGAGCTCTCCCCTCAGTTCCATTCCCCCCATTGCCCCCGTACCCTCTCCCCTCAAGAGCTCTCCCCTCAGTCCCATTCCCCCCATCGCCCCCTGTACCCTCTCCCCTCTCCCAGAAAGATCTCTCCCCTCAGTCCCCATTCCCTCCATCTCCCCCTATACCCTCTCCTCGAAAGATCTCTCCCCTCAGTCCCATTCCCCCCATCACCCCCTGTACTCTCTCCCTGAAAGATCTCTCCCCTCAGTCCCCATTCCCCCCATCGCCCCCTTTGCCCCTCCCTGAAAGAGCTCTCCCCTCAGTCCCCATTCCCCCCATCACCCCCTGTACCCTCTCCCTGAAAGAGCTCTCCCCTCAGTCCCCATTCCCCCCATCGCCCCCTGTACCCTCTCCCTGAAAGAGCTCTCCCCTCAGTCCCCAATCCCCCCCCATCGCCCCCTGTACCCTCTCCCCTCAGTCCCCGTTCCCCCCATCGCCCCCTGTACCCCCTCCCTGAAAGAGCTCTCCCCTCAGTCCCCATTCCCCCCCATCGCCCCTGTACCCTCACCCCTCAGTCCCCATTCCCATGTACTCCCTCCCTGAAAGAGCTCTCCTCTCAGTCCCCATTCACCCAATTGCCCGCTGTACCCCCTCCCTAAAAGAGCTCTCCCCTCAGTGCCCATCGCCCCCTGTACCCTCTCCCTGAAAGAGCTCTCCCCTCAGTCCCCATTCCCCTCATCGTCCTCTGTACCCTCTCCCTGAAAGAGCTCTCCCCTCAGTCCCCATTCCCCCCATCGCCCCCTTTGCCCTCTCCCTGAAAGTGCTCTCCCCTCAGTCCCCATTCCCCCCCTCGCCCCCTGTACCCTCTCCCTGAAAGAGCTCTCCCCTCAGTCCCCATTCCCCCCCTCGCCCCCTGTACCCTCTCCCTGAAAGAGCTCTCCCCTCAGTCCCATTCCCCCCATCGCCCCCGTACCCTCTCCCCTCAAGAGCTCTCCCCTCAGTCCCCATTCCCCCCATCGCCCCCGTACCCTCTCCCCTCAAGAGCTCTCCCCTCAGTCCCCATTCCCCCCATCGCCCCCTGTACCCCCTCCCTGAAAGAGCTCTCCCCTCAGTCCCCATTCCCCCCCATCGCCCCTGTACCCTCTCCCCTCAGTCCCCATTCCCCTGTACCCCCTCCCTGAAAGAGCTCTCCCCTCAGTGCCCATCGCCCCCTGTACCCTCTCCCTGAAAGAGCTCTCCCCTCAGTCCCCATTCCCCTCATCGTCCTCTGTACCCTCTCCCTGAAAGAGCTCTCCCCTCAGTCCCCATTCCCCCCATCGCCCCCTTTGCCCTCTCCCTGAAAGAGCTCTCCCCTCAGTCCCCATTCCCCCCCTCGCCCCCTGTACCCTCTCCCTGAAAGAGCTCTCCCCTCAGTCCCATTCCCCCCATCGCCCCCGTACCCTCTCCCCTCAAGAGCTCTCCCCTCAGTCCCATTCCCACCATTGCCCTCTACCTGAAAGAGCTCTCCCCACAGTCCACATTCCCTCCATCTCCCCTTATACCCTCTCCTCGAAAGATCTCTCCCCTCAGTCCCCATTCCCCCCCTCGCCCCTGTACCCTCTCCCTGATAGAGCTCTCCCCTCAGTCCCCATTCCCCCCATCGCCCCCTGTACCCTCTCCCCTCAGTCCCCATTCCCCCCATCGCCCCCTGAAAGAGCTCTCCCCTCAGTCCCATTGCCCCCTGTACCCTCTCCCTGAAAGAGCTCTCCCCTCAGTCCCATTCCCCCCATCGCCCCTGTACCCTCTCCCTGATAGAGCTCTCCCCTCAGTCCCCATTCCCCCCATCGCCCCCAGTACCCTCTCCCTGAAACAGCTCTCCCCTCAGTCCCATTCCCCCCATCGCCCCTGTACCCTCTCCCTGATAGAGCTCTCCCCTCAGTCCCATTCCCCCCATCGCCCCTGTACCCTCTCCCTGATAGAGCTCTCCCCTCAGTCCCCATTCCCCCCATCGCCCCCTGTACCCTCTCCCTGAAACAGCTCTCCCCTCAGTCCCATTGCCCCCTGTACCCCCTCCCTGAAAGAGCTCTCCCCTTAATCCCATTTCCCCCCATCTGGGTGAAAAAAATGTTCTCAGCTCCCCTCTAATCCTTCTACCAATTACTTTAAATCTATGCCCCCTGGTTATTGACCTCTCTGCTAAGGGAAATAGGTCCTTCCTATCCACTCTATCTAGGCCCCCTCATAATTTTGTACACCTCAATTAAATCTCCCCTCAGCCTCCTCTGTTCCAAAGAAAACAACCCCAGCCTATCCAATCTTTCCTCACAGCTAAAATTCTCCAGTCCTGGCAACGTCCTCGTAAATCTCCTCTGTACCCTCTCTAGTGCAATCACATCCTTCCTGTAATGTGGTGATAATGTGGTGAACAGAACTGTACGCAGCACTCAAGCTGTCGCCTAACCAATGTTTTATACAGTTCTAGCATAACCTCCCTGCTCTTGTAGTCTTTGCCTCGGCTAATAAAGGGAAGTCATAGAGTCATAGAGTCTAATAAAGGGAAGTATCCCGTATGCCTTCTTAACCACCTTATCTACCTGTCCTGTTACCTTCAGGGATCTGTGGACATGCCCTCCAAGGTCTCTCGCCATCCTCCCATTTATTGTGTACTCCCTTGCCTTGTTTGCCCTCCCCAAATGCATCAACCCACACTTTCCCCTGGATTGGATTGCATTTGACCGATGGCCCGAATGGCCTCCTCCTGCGCTGCAGGAGCCCACGGTGGGGAAGGGCGCGGGCGCGGGCGGGATGCGCATGCCCAGCAAATACAGACCGGGTCCGTGAGGGGCGCATGCCCAGCAAATACAGACCGGGTCCGTGAGCGGCGCATGCGTGTCAAAACACCCTCCCCCCCCCCCCCCCCAACCACAGGGGGCACCCAGCAACTGCGCCTGCGTCGCGACGCTCCGGCGGGCGCATGCGCGGCAGCGAGCCTCCCTGCCTTCTTGTTTTCGAGTCTTTTTTTTCTTTTTCCTTCGACCGGTTATAATGTCGGAGGTGAGACGGAGAATCGGGCCGAGTCTGAAGTGAGAGAGAGAGAGAGAGGGGGGGGAAAGAAAGAGACGCGACGCCGGCCGTTTGTTGAGGTAAAATCGAGCTGGGATCGGCGGCCCTGCGAGGGAAAGGCCTCGAGGAGCCCGTCCCCGGGGTTAATGTTAAGGTGGTCCCAGCCGGCCAAAAAAAAAAATAATCTCCATAGATTTCAGCCAAACCTCGCTAAAACAATCCCACTTGTTGGAAATAAGAAAATACTGCCAAAAAATCCCGGGGTTATGGGCAAAATGAAGCCAGTGGGCGCATTTGAGTGTAAAAAGTAATTGCAGAAAAGATTTTTTTCCCCCCCCTCCCCAAAAAAAATAAAATGCAATCTCTTCCCCAGAGATTGCAGTCTGCTCAAAAGCACCCACTGTGCAATCTAACCAAAGGCCCGGAGGAGAACTAGGGTTGCAGAAAATCAGAGGTCTGCTTAATTAAAGATGATGTGGAGATGCCGGTGATGGACTGGGGTTGACAATTGTAAACAATTTTACAACACCAAGTTATAGTCCAGCAATTTTATTTTAAATTCACAAGCTTTCGGAGATTTTCTCCTTCCTCAGGAAACATTTCTCCTTCCTCAGAAAACATTTACCTGAGGAAGGAGAAAATCTCCGAAAGCTTGTGAATTTAAAATAAAATTGCTGGACTATAACTTGGTGTTGTAAAATTGTTTATAATTAAAGATGGGGGTTGGTGCAGAGGCTTTGGGAATGAGAGCAGCTTCCCCACCAAGTGCAGAGATGCTGCTCTGTTTGCAGAGCTGGACAGGGGGCAGCTCGATCCCCCCCAGTCCACTGGTGGGGTGGGGGTGAGGGTGAGGCATCGGGCTGCTATAATTGGCCTCAGTGCCCCCCCGGGCTAGGGCGGAAATCAGCCAGGACTCCTCATCCTATTGGAAGAAGAGCAGGGGGAGTTCTCCCCGGGCTCCTGGGGCCAATGTTTATCCCTCAACCATCACTAAAAAACAGATGATCTGCTCATTTATCACATTGCTGTTTGTGGGATCTTGCTGTGCGCAGATTGTCTGCCGCGTTCCCCACATTACAACAGTGAGCACACTTCAACAGGGCTTTTCGCCACCTCAGGACGTCCCAAAGCCCTCCACGGCCAATGAGGTACTTTCGAAGTGTGGTCACTGTTGTAATGTGGCAGCCAATCTGCGCACAGCAAGATCCCACAAACAGTAATGGGGTAAATGAGCAGATCATCTGTTTTTTAGTGATGTTGGTTGAGGGATAAATATTGGCCCCAGGACCCCGGGGAGAACTCCCCCCTGATCTTCTTCCAATAGTGGCCGTGGGATCTTTTACATCCACCTGAGAGGGGCAGACGGGGCCTCGGTTTAATGTCTCAGCGGAAAGACGGCACCTCCGACAGTGCGGCGCTCCCTCGGTACCGACCCTCCGACGGCGCGGCGCTCCCTCAGTACCGACCCTCCGACGGCGCGGCGCTCCCTCAGTACCGACCCTCCGACGGCGCGGCGCTCCCTCAGTACCGACCCTCCGACGGCGCGGCGCTCCCTCAGTACCGACCCTCCGACGGCGCGGCGCTCCCTCAGTACCGACCCTCCGACGGCGCGGCGCTCCCTCAGTACCGACCCTCCGACGGCGCGGCGCTCCCTCAGTACCGACCCTCCGACGGCGCGGCGCTCCCTCAGTACCGACCCTCCGACGGCGCGGCGCTCCCTCAGCACCGGTTGTCACACCACATCTAGCGAGTTTGGTAAAATGGAAAGCGGACGCAGGATGTTGGGAGAGTGCGGCAGCGCTGACCGATCTGTGCCTCTCTCCCGCAGGTCCGATGACGCTGGAGGCTCGGCATGGCAGCACTGAGTCGACAGGAGTTCTTCCGGCAGCTGTCCAGAGGCTGCGTGCTCCCCACCGCCGAGCAGGGCTTCGAGCAGGTCTGGCAGCTTCTCCTCATCTGCCTCGGGTGTCGAGTCTTCTGGAGGCTGGGTGAGTGTCGTGACTGCGCTGGGCCCTTTATCGGAGCCTTGCTTGGCCCTACGGTGGGGGGGGGGGGGGGGGGGGGGCTCGTGAACTGCCCCCACCCCCAATCTTGCTGTAATGACGGAGAAGGATCTTAATGCTGTTTCACCCCCCGCCACCCCTCCCATCCCCAGCGCTCCTGAGGTCACCGACGACCCTCCTCTACCTCGCTTAAACGAGGCGCTCATCAAACGCCCGCCTGTGCCTTTCCGGCTATTCGACTGTAGGGGGCATCACACCCATTTGCTCGTCTTAAAGTCCGCAGGACGCACCCTCCGTCGGGGTTTGGGGGGGGGTCTCTGGATGTTGCTGAGGAAGTGTAACCTTGACTGATTCGTCCTCCCGAAACCCCCGCCCCCCGATCTTAAAATGAAAGAAAGACTTTGTATTCCCACAGCCCCTTTCACCACCTCAGGACGTCCCAAAGCGCTTCACAGCCAATGGAGTACTTTCGAAGTGTGGTCACCGTAGGGAAACGTGGCGGCCAATTTGCGCACAGCAAGATCCCACAAACAGTGATGTGATAATGACACAGATCATCTGTTTTTTAGTGATGTTAGTTGAGGGATAAATATTGGCCCCAGGACACCGGGGAGAACTCCCCCTGCTCTTCTTCCAATAGTGGCCGTGGGATCTTTTACGTCCCACCTGAGAGGGGCAGACGGGGCCTCGGTTTAACGTCTCATCCGAAAGACGGCACCTCCGACAGCGCGGCGCTCCCTCCGCACCGGGAGTGTCGGCCTGGATTATGGGGCTCAAGCCTCTGGAGTGGGGACTCGAACCCACGACTTTCTGTCTCTGTGGCGAGAGAGTGCTCCTCACTGAGCCAGGGCTGACACCTGGGACGCTGGCGTGAATTGCGAAAACCTCCCCGCCTGAAATCGGCTCCCTCAGCGCAAAGGTGGGGTGGAACCCCGGACCCTACACTTTGCATCTCCTCCCATGGTGAGGGGGTGACCTGATCGAGGTCTTCAAAATTATGAACGGTCGACGTAGAGACGATGTTTCCACTTGTGGGGGAGTCCCAAAACTCGGGGCCATAAATATAAGGTAGTCAGTAATAAATCCAATCGGGAATTCAGGAGAAACTTCTTTACCCAGAGAGTGGCGAGAATGTGGAACTCACTCCCACAGGGAGTGGTCGAGGCACAGATGCATTTAAGGGGAAGCTGGATGAGGGAGAAAGGAATAGAAGGATAGGGTGAGATGGAGTAGGGAGGGAGGAGGCTCGTGTGGAGAATAAACACCGGGATTGACCAGACGGGCTGTTCCTGCGGGCGAGACTTTGTTATTTAGACGGGTTGTAGTTATTAAAGAGCCCCTGCCTCCGTGTTGTAACGTTGATGTCTCTCCCTTCCCCTCACCCCCTCTTCCTCCCTCTCAGGTCTGCCCCAGTGGGTGAAGCACCTGAGCACGGTCACTGGTGGCTTTTACTGCCTCTACCACTTCTTCCAGCTGCAGATGGTGTGGGTGGTGCTGCTGAGCCTCATGTGCTATGTGGTTCTCTTCCTCTGCCGCCACTCGCGCTACAAAGGCGTCTTCTTGTCGGTGACGATCCTCATCTACCTCCTCATGGGGTGAGTCCGCGCACGTCCATCTCTGTTTCGGGCCGCGTTCCCGCCTCGCTCGTCCAGGTCTCGTCTGGGGAAACGCGCACAAAGGAAATCGCCTGCAACGTCCACGGATGTGTTCTATCCACAGGATGTCCTGCAGCAACTCGCCCAAGGCTTCTTCGACAGCACCCTCCAAACCCGTGGCCTCCACCACCTCGAAGGACAAGGGCAGCAGACGCCTCCAACATCACCTCCAAGTTCCCCGCCCCGAGTCTCTCCGCGCCATCCCTGACTTGGACGCACATCGGCCATTCCTTCGTGGTCGCTGGGTCACAATCCTGGAATTACCTCCCCAACGTCGCTTCCCCACAGGGGTTCAAGAAGAAGGCCCACCAGCCTCTTCTCAAGGGGCAACGAGGGACGGGCAATAAATGCCGGCCTTGCCAGCGACGCCCACATCCCGAGAATGCATTTTTGAAACAAAAACCATGCTTCCTGCTATCTGGATTTTGTTGGTCCCGTTTTCCTGTCAGCATTGCAAATTGCTATGTCAACAGTCACGGTGTAGTTGCAGGTTCCGGCCAGCAGGTGGCGCTGTGGAGTTGGCTCCTGAAGTGTCTCCGCTCCGGCCGCCATCTTGCATTCATCGATGGATTCTGGGCAACGCCGTGAGCCGTTTACTGACCCTAGTGACCTCCGTTTCGCTGGGGCTCCTTGGCGTCGTAATTGGTCGAGCATTGCCTTGATGTTGGGGGCGGAGGGGGGGGGGCAGCCACTCTCGCGTGGCGTGCGTGAACGTCAGGGATCAGCGAGGTCGCGGTTCAAGTGGGCGCCATGCCAGCATTGGGTGGGAGTGGGGCGGGGATTCGTGATTCTTGCCCGAGACTCACTAACGTTGTCGCTCTGCGTTTTAACAGGGAGATGCACATGGTGGACACCGTCAGCTGGCACAAGATGCGAGGTGAGGCTGGGTCGGCGCCCGATCTTTAGTTACCCGCCTGTGGCACGCAACTGCCCCTGAGCAAGGTCCGCTGTTTCTCTTGTCAGCCTGTGCGTGGCCTGGTCCGCTGGATTTTTAGGGAGTGTTCCCGTATTCTCGGGAGGGATAACGGGGCCCAAAATGTTCGATTCAGTCGTGACTTTCAAAAGGGAATTGGATAAATACTTGAAAAGGAGAAATGTTCAGGGCTGTGGGGAAAGAGCAGGGGGGGGAGTGAGACCAATTGGAGAGCTCTTTCAAAGAGCCAGCACAGATACGAATGGGCTGAATGGCCTCCTTCTGTGCTGTATGATTCTAAGATAAATATTTATTCAATTCCCTTTTGAAAGTTATTATTGAATCTGCTTCCACCGCCCTTTCAGGCAGCGCATTCCAGATCAGAACAACTCGCTGCGTAAAATAACATTCTCCTCATCTTCCCCCCCTCTGGATCTACTGCCAGTTACCTTAAATCTGTGTCCTCTGGTTACCGACCCTCCTGCCGCTGGAAACGGTTTCTCCCTCTCTGCTCTTATCAAAACCCTTCCATGTCGGGCAAACAGAGACTCTGCCTGTAGTTTAAATTGGAGACTCTTAAACCCGGGGATTGGTTGCTGCGACGCATCAAGACGCAGAGGTCGTCGATTTTAAAATAATTGGCTGAAGAACTAGAGGGGAAATGAGGAGAAATTTTTTCCCTCACACAGACCTGGAATTCACCGCCTGAAAGGGCAGTGGGAGCAGATTCCATAGGGACTTTCAAAAAGACAATTGGACGTGTACTTGAAGAGGAGTAATTGGCAGGGTTATGGGGAAAAAGCTGAGGAGTGGGATTAACTGGACAGCTTTTTCCAAAGAGCTGGCACAGGCACGACGGGCTGAATGGCCTCCTTCTGTGCTGTAAGATTCTATGACGTCGGCATGACTTTAACAACGACAAATTCTGTGTTTGCAACGACGGCCGTTTAAGACTGAGATGAGGAGGAATTTCTTCACTCAGAGGGTGGTGAATCTTTGAAATTCTCTACCCCCGAGGGCTGGGGATGCTCAGTCGTTGAGTACATTCAAGGCTGAGAGCGATAGATTTTTTGGGGTCTGTGGGGATCGGGCGGGAAAGTGGAGTTGAGGTCGAAGATCAGCCATGATCTGATTGAATGGCGGAGCAGGCTCGAAGGGGCCGAGTGGCCTCCTCCTGCTCCTATTTCCCGTGTTCTTAACGCATCTGCAATCTTATCCCCTTTTTGTTTTTTTTTGCTTCCCCTTCTCCCCTTGAACTGCTGCAGGAGCGCAGATGATTGTCGCCATGAAGGCCATCTCGTTGGGGTTTGACCTGGACCAGGGTTCAGTCGGCGCCATGCCCTCTCCGGCCGAGTTTATGGGGTACATTTACTTTGTGGGAACGGTGATCTTCGGACCATGGATTAGCTTCAATACTTACCTGCTGGCAGTGGAGAGCAAGAAGATGGTGAGTGTGTTGGGCTGAGAAGGGGCCACCAGCTCCCTCCTGTTAATCTCCCCCACCCGTCTCCTCTGCTGTTGGCTGTTGGACGCCAAGATTCTTTCTCGCACTCGTTCTCGGCGCAAAAGTCAGCCTTCGCGTGCCACCCCGTGATTCCTGCGAACCAAAACTTGATCGTGGGGCAAAGTATCTGGGTGAACAGTGAACCCTTTTTAACCACTGAGATAGGCACTGGAAATAGTACAAATCTTGGGGAGCGGGGGATAAAACCCACTGTCAGGTGGTTTGCTCAGGCTAAGGACTAATTGGTATTTATTTAGAAGTAAGATTAAACAGAAGCAAAAAAACAACAGAACAGCGGATTTAGTTAGATTACAGTACTTTATTCCATCTGTTTAAAAGTAAAACAGAGTTCCCAAGTCTTAGCAGCTCTCTCTCGTAACTTGTGCATCCGTGATGATCTCTTCTACCCCTGGTTCAGAAGTACGTTTCTCTCTCTTCCCCCCCTCTGTAGAGCTTTGCCTGGTTCACCAAGGTTTCCCTGAGTATGGTGAAAAGCCTCGTCTGCCTCGTCGTCTCCACCTGTGTCGCCCCTTACCTCTTCCCCTACTTCATCCCTGTGTACGGGGACAAGCTCCTGAAAAGGTGAGTCGCGCGTGTTTGCCCGTCGACAATCTCCGCTCGGAGTAAAAGTCCGAATGACATTTTTTGTCTTAAAAAGCTCCTCGTGTGTTTGAGGACAGAAAAGTTTTTAGGGTCAAGCAAAGAGGGCCAACCGACCTGCCCCTTTCTCTGCCTCACGTAACCCGCCTTCTCACCGTGTCCCTCTCTCTCCCTACCCATCAAGTCCGGCAATGCCTCCATTTTTAAAATTCTCATCCTCCTTTTTCAAACCCTCCATGGCCCTCGCGCCCCCCCCCCCCCCCCTCCCTATCTCTGTAACCTCCTCCAGCCCCTACGACCCTCCCAGATCTCTGCGCTCCTCCAATTCCGGCCTCTTGCGCATCCCCCGATTTCCGTCGCTCCGCCATTGGCGGCCGTGCCTTCAGCCGCCTCGGCCCGACCCTCCCTAAACCTCTCCTCCTTTTAAGACGCTCCTTAAAACCTCCCTCTTTGACCAAGCTTTCGGTCACCTGTCCGAATATCTCCTTACGTGGCTCGGTGTCTGATTTTTGTCTGATTTCACTCCCGTGAAGCGCCTCGGGACGTTAAAGGCGCTATATAAATGCAGGTGGTTGTTGTTCTGCTCGAGTTCTGGCCCGACCTAGGTAGCAGCATGACTGAGGTGCCCAGAGGAGTGAGATGAGGGCCCATCTCTGCTCCCCCATGTGCATTTTGCCCTCCCAACTGCTGGTACTGTGCTGCTTGCTCCAGGGTGAGGGCAGAAAAAACCTGGCCTCCAGGGTGAGGGCAGAAAAAACCTGGCCTCCAGGGTGAGGGCAGAAAAAACCTGGCCTCCAGGGTGAGGGCAGAAAAAACCTGGCCTCCAGGGTGAGGGCAGAAAAAGTGGCCAAACCTCAGGGAAAGCGTCTTCCCCCAATTCCCTGAAACGGTCAAGCAAACTACATGATAACCAGCAACATCACTAGACGATCTTAACCGACCCCTCTCCTCCGATATTCTCCTCCCTCCGCACCTTGCCGAGCCCCCGTCTCTCCTAACCTTTGAGCAAAAACTTGCGAGTCGCTCTTAACTTTGCCCTTTCTCTCTCTTTTCTGAACGCTGCGTCCTCGAACAGGAAGAAAAGGAAAATCAGGTAAAATGGCCGCCCGTCAGCCATTTTAAATGCTTGGGTGCGAATACAAGTCGTCTCTGGCGGGAAAGGTCGGGGCGGGAGGCTCCGTTCTCCCCGTGTCCCCTTCCCTTCCAAACCCCCCCGGCTCACCCTGGGCACCGTTCCTCCAGCAAGCGTCCCTTAACCAAGTGGGCCTCCTAGGCAGCGAGTGTCGACGGTCTTTTTTGTAAACTGTCCAGCGTACACGCACAAACGCCCCTCGCCAGCGGGCACCGGGCGCAGGAATGGTGGCGCGCTTTTTATTTTGCTGTGGCTAACTTGGCACAGGCCGGGCACGGCTCAGTGCCACACCGGGCGGTTTCCAGCTCAATGTTTTTGGAAAAAACACCCCTCCCCCCCCCAGCTCCCGAATTACATCCACGTACCTCCGCCATTTCCAATCTTTGCTTTCCTCTTTTGGGCACTCAGAAGTCAGCCTGGGGTCCCTTCGAGACCCAGTTGTGGACGAGGGCAATGGGAGGACGGGAGAGGGTAAATTACTCTCAAAATGTTGACACTTGTGCCTTAATAGCTTTGTCTCTCTCTCTCTCTCTCTCTCTCCTGCGCCTTCTCAGAGGGTCTGTTGTCAGGTAGGTGTGTGTTTGTTTCTTGTTCCTCTTAACGTAGGCTCTGTCTCACGGGATTGCCTTTTTAAACACAAGGTAAAGCACGTTGGGACGTCCCAAGGCCATGAAAAGCACTGTGTTAATGCAATTCGTTCATTCCTCCCTCCTTCCTCCCTTCCCTCCCATCCTTCCTCCCTTCCCTCCCTCAGCGAGGGGAGCTACTTCTTGCGCTGGCAGCGTGCGTTCATCTCGTCGCTGCTGGGGGGCCAACAGAGACCTGTTGGGCCGAACGGCCTGTTTCCGTGCTGTAAAGTCCCCTGTAATTCGACGCGACTAGTTCCTTGTGCCCCAGAGGGTTAACGAGCGGGCGTGATGGGGTCGTCGGCTTATAACCGTCTCCGCCCCGACCGCGCTGGTGCAGCTCGCGCATCGCCCGCTGACGTCCTGCCCGCCCTTCGCCCGCAGGTGGTTACGAGCCTACGAGAGCGCCGTCTCCTTCCACTTCAGCAACTACTTCGTGGGCTTCCTGTCTGAGACCACGGCCACGCTGGCGGGAAGCGGCTACACGGAGGAGAAGGACAATGTCAGATGGTAGGTGTGCCTCAAGTAGGGGGCGTGGGGGAAATTCTGCTTCTGCTCGGAGTCAGCCAGGGCTCGGTGGGTGTCACTCTCCCCTCTGGGTCAGAGACTGAGCCCCATAATCCAGGCCGTCACTCCCAGTGCAGTACCGAGGGAGCGTCGCGCTGTCGGAGGGTCAGTACCGAGGGAGCGCCGCGCTGTCGGAGGGTCAGTACCGAGGGAGCGCCGCGCTGTCGGAGGGTCAGTACCGAGGGAGCGCCGCGCTGTCGGAGGGTCAGTACCGAGGGAGCGCCGCGCTGTCGGAGGGTCAGTACCGAGGGAGCGCCGCGCTGTCGGAGCTGCCGTCTTTCGGATGAGACGTTAAACCGAGGCCCCGTCTGCCCCCTCGGGTGGACATAAAAGATCCCACGGCCGCTATTGGAAGGAGGGCAGGGGGGACAGTTCTCCCCTGGCGTCCTGGGGGCCGATATTGGGTCAACCCAAAAAAAAAAACCCCAGATTAACTGGTCATCCGTCGTCATTGCTGTTTGTGGGATCTTGCTGTGCGCAGAATGGCTGCTTGGCTCGTCCACTTGGACGGGAGGAGGCTCGGTATCTTTCCACATCGATTGGGGAAGATGAGGTGACAGTGGCGAGAATCTGAGCCAGGACACACTCCCCAGCGGAACTCCTCTCTTTCCCCCTCCCCCCAAATCGGACTGATGTCGCTCTGTTTCAACTAAGCTCGAGAAAAAGCAATCCCAGCGAAGCAGGGGGCTTGCGAGAACGTGGAGCTCAGCTTCCCCCAGAAAGACTGGAATCTGTTGCGTTGTTTCAAAGACCTGGGAACGGAGGAGATCGTGGGAGGGGGGGGGCGGGGGAGAAAGAGGAAGGAATTGGGATCGGGGGGTGGGGGTCGAGCCGCTGGAGCCCACGGCAGCGGAGGAGCAGGTAGAGTGAGCTGTGGAACTGTCATGTGGAACTATTTACCTTTGGTACTCCTTTTTATATGTGTGTTCTTTCTGGGGTTGTGGGCGTCGCTGGCGAGGCCGGCATTTATCGCCCATCCCTAGTTGCCCCTTGAGAAGGTGGTGGTGAGCCGCCGCCTTGAACCGCTGCAGTCCGCGTGGTGACGGTTCTCCCACAGTTCCGTTCCAGGATTTTGACCCAGCGACGATGAAGGAACGGCCGATATATTTCCAAGTCGGGGCGGTGTGTGACTCGGAGGGGGGACGTGCAGGTGGTGTTGTTCCCATGTGCCTGCTGCCCTTGTCCTTCCAGGTGGCGGGTTTGGGAGGTGCTGTCGATGAAGACTCGGAGACGTTGAAGAGGGGGAGTGCGTACAGAAGTGCCTCCTGCCCCGCACTGCTTGACCCCTGTTTTTCTGTCTGCTATGCTCAGGGACCTGGTGGTCTCGAGACCCTGGAACGTGGAGCTGCCTCGCTCGATGGTCGAGGTGGTGACCAGTTGGAACGTGCCGATGTCTCGCTGGCTGAACTGGTGTACGTACCAATTACCTTTCCCCCCTCCCCGTTATTTCCCTCCTGAGCCCCGCACGCTCTCCCTCACCGCGTTGAAATAATTTATCTCGTGCTCTTCGCCCACCCGTTCCCAGGACCTCCTCTCTCTCCCCCCCCACCCCCCCCTTTCAAGTCTTCCCTTCCTCCTAATCTTTATCACGTCTCCTCTTTCCTGGTGCTTTCTGCCTCGGTGGGATCTGTAGGACTAATCTGTGCGTTTTTACAGAGCAATACGTAATTACGGCTAAACCACACAAGGCAATCAGGAATATGTGCTCGCAAACCCTATCATTCATCACAGTCACGCTCCTGAGTTCAGGAAGGGCTAAGATAGGATGCTGAGATAGCATTGGAACCGGGAAGATAGCATTAAAACTCACCAAGAATTAGACAAGGTGCTGGTTTGCTGAAACACTAAAGGAGGGACACAAAGCAAAACTCAGTTCGGAGCTCCATCTCCCTTCAAGGAGAGGTACGGTGAGCAGCCTGGACAGTAATCTCGCGATTCCCGGGGAGTCCTTTACACGTGAGTTTTCTAGATGCAGGGCCACGCGCGCTTCTCTGTACGGAGTCTTAAGATGAGCGTTTCGGAAACGGTGACAAATGTGGCTGGTCGTCGGGCGCGTCACTGCCGCGAGCCTCCGCCAGTCCGCCGTTAAAAGGATAACGACTGTGTCCCGTTTGCTAACGGCCTTTTTCCCTTCTCCAGATGTGTTTAAAAGCGCCCTGAGCCTGGGGACGTTCCCGGCCATCCTGGTCACTTACGCCGCCAGCGCGTTGCTGCACGTGAGTATCGTCTCTGCCCGTCCCCGCTTGGCGCCGAGGGAAATGGATCCCAAAGGCCCGAGCCATCTCCTCTCCTCTCTCTCTCTCTCTCTCTCTCTCTTTCCCTCCCCTCTCCACCTGCAGGATTCACTTGTAACCTTTATCACCGAGGCACACAAACAATGACGGAGAGGAACAAGACGTTGCGTCATCCGTCCAGTCTGTCCCAGCTCGAATTGAATTGCCCGCCTCGCGTGTCAAACGCGACTCCTTTGCAATTGAATTCCTTGCTAGCTGCGAACGGCTTCGCTCCGTTAGCCCGACATAAGTAAGTGGAGAGGGAGGGCTTTCCTCGTGGCGAGGGTTTCGATTTGTTACGTCTCCGCACTCCCACCCTTCCCCCCCCCCCGTTACCCCAACACCGATGGGATTTACTGACCAGCCTTGTTTCCTCGCAGGGTCTCAGTTTGCACCTGGGTGCAGTCCTCTTCTCTCTTGGATTCATCACCTACGTGGAACACGGTAAGCCCCGATTTTCAAAGCTCCACCTTCAGCCGCCTCGGCCCTAAGCTCTGGAATTCCCTCCCTGAACCTCTCCGCCTCTCTCTCTCTCTCTCTCCCTCCTCCTTTAAAACCTCCCCCTCTTTGACCAAGCTTTCGGTCACCTGTCCTAACATCTCCTCCTGTGGCTCGGTGTGGAATTTCTTGTCTGGTTTACCTTCCTGCGCGGCGCCTCGGGGCGTTGACTGCACTATATCAATGCAGGTTGTTGTTTCCCACAGTGCTGAGAAAGAAGCTGGCCGCCATCTTTAGCGCCTGCGTCCTCTCGCGGAGATGCCCGGCCACGTGCACGCACCGCAATAAAACGGTGAGCGCCTCGGGACTGTAACTGGAGCCTTCCGCGGATTTGTGGCTAATTAAACGGTGGGTGGGTTGTTGTTTGGGGGAGTGGGAGTGGGAGGGGGAGGACCGAGGATGAGCAGTTGGGAGGGAGGGAGAGAGGGGGGGGGGTTTATTTTAACCGGTCTGTGGGACGCCGCAGGTTGAAATTGCGTCCGTGAAACTGAACGGAACGCACGAGCGAGGCTTGCACGGCCATGCGACGACAGATTGGGTCATGAACTGGTCTGGAAGGTGCATGAAGAATGGGCATGAGGTATCAGATGGCACGTGGGAGTCTGCGCCCGTGGGGAGCCGCGCCCCGGCGGGAGTCTGCGCCCGCGGGGAGCCGCGCCCCGGCGGGAGCCTGCGCCCGCGGGGAGCCTGCGCCCCGGCGGGAGCCTGCGCCCGCGGGGAGCCTGCGCCCCGGCGGGAGCCTGCGCCCCGGCGGGAGCCTGCGCCCGCGGGGAGCCGCGCCCCGGCGGGAGCCTGCGCCGCGGGGAGCGCGCCCCGGCGGGAGCCTGCGCCCGCGGGGAGCCGCGCCCCGGCGGGAGTCGGTGTTTTCAAGGGAATCATTGAAAGATGTGGTTTTTTTACAGCTGGGGAAGATGGTTTCAAATTACTCCAAAGTGCGTGTCGACCGGGGGAGTGGGAGCATTGGGTCTGAGCTCATCAATTCTAAATTTAAAACCCTCTGTCTGTTCTCTCCCTCTCTCTCGCTTTCTCTCTCTTTCCCCTTCTCTCTTTCCCCTTCTCTCTCTTTCCCCTTCTCTCTCTCTCTTCCCTTCTCTCTCTCTCTTCCCTTCTCTCTCTCTCTTTCCCCTTCTCTCTCTCTCTTTCCCCTTCTCTCTCTCTCTTTCCCCTTCTCTCTCTCTCTTTCCCCTTCTCTCTCTCTTTCCCCTTCTCTCTCTCTCTTTCCCCCTTCTCTCTCTCTCTCTCTCTTTCCCCTTCTCTCTCTCTCTCTCTTTCCCCCTTCTCTCTCTCTCTCTCTTTCCCCCTTCTCTCTCTCTCTCTCTTTCCCCCTTCTCTCTCTCTCTCTTTCCCCCTTCTCTCTCTCTCTCTTTCCACCTCTCTCTCTCTTTCCCCCTTCTCTCTCTTTCCCCCTTCTCTCTCTTTCCCCCTTCTCTCTCTTTCCCCCTTCTCTCTCTTTCCCCCTTCTCTCTCTTTCCCCCTTCTCTCTCTTTCCCCCTTCTCTCTCTTTCCCCCTTCTCTCTCTTTCCCCTTCTCTCTCTTTCCCCCTTCTCTCTCTTTCCCCCTTCTCTCTCTTTCCCCCTTCTCTCTCTTTCCCCTTCTCTCTCTCTTTCCCCCTTCTCTCTCTTTCCCCCTTCTCTCTCTTTCCCCCTTCTCTCTCTTTCCCCTTCTCTCTCTTTCCCGCTTCTCTCTCATTCCCCCTTCTCTCTCTTTCCCCTTCTCTCTCTCTCTTTCCCCCTTCTCTCTCTTTCCCCCTTCTCTCTCTTTCCCCCTTCTCTCTCTTTCCCCCTTCTCTCTCTTTCCCCTTCTCTCTCTTTCCCCTTCA
>NW_027139637.1:52500-66299 GCF_035084215.1 Heptranchias perlo | reverse complement strand
TCCGCAGTCTGCAGCCTTGAATGTCCCTGTGTGCAGAGAGCTCAGGGCAGCCTCGATCTGTGGGCAGGGAGACTCTGTATCCAACCTGGGCTGTACCTGCTCCGGGAGTGTTTGATGGGACAGTGCAGAGGGAGCTTTACTCTGTATCTAACCCTGTACCTGCCCTGGAGTGTTTGATGGGACAGTGCAGAGGGAGCTTTACTCTGTATCTAACCCTGTACCTGCCCTGGGAGTGTTTGATGGACAGTGTAGAGGGAGCTTTACTCTGTATCTAACCCTGTACCTGCCCTGGGAGTGTTTGATGGGACAGTGTAGAGGGAGCTTTACTCTGTATCTAACCCTGTACCTGCCCTGGGAGTGTTTGATGGGACAGTGTAGAGGGAGCTTTACTCTGTATCTAACCCTGTACCTGCCCTGGGAGTGTTTGATGGACAGTGTAGAGGAGCTTTACTCTGTATCTAACCCTGTACCTGCCCTGGAGTGTTTGATGGACAGTGTCGAGGGAGCTTTACTCTGTATCTAACCCGTGCTGTTTTTCGATCAGTGAATTCTCATGTAACTGTTGTGTATTTTGACGAATTGTTCACCAGACGCGGCTGTCACTCTGAATTGAACTCCGAGCACTCGCTTCTGTTTTTAAGGGTAAAATTCAGGCTAAGAGCGATAGTGGAATTTATCTCCAAATTAGACGATTAGAGAGAAGCGAGAACGGGACGAGCGAAGAGTTCGAAAAGAATAAAGATTGGATTGGTCCATTGGTGGATGGAATGGCCCACTGGTGCACCCCCCAATGATTGAGAGGGGCTGAATGGACTATTCCACCCCCCATTGAGAGGGGCTGAATGGACTATTCCAAACCCCCCCATTGAGTGGGGCTGAATGGACTATTCCAAACCCCCCCATTGAGTGGAGCTGAATGGACTATTGCACCCCCATTGAGAGGGGCTGAATGGACTATTCCACCCCCACCCCATTGAGTGGGGCTGAATGGACTATTCCACCCCCCCCCCCCCATTGAGTGGGGCTGAATGGACTATTCCACTTTCCCATTGAGTGGGGCTGAATGGACTATTCCACCTTCCCCATTGAGTGGGGCTGAATGGACTATTCCACCCCCCCCCCCCCCCCTTATTGAGAGGGGCCGCGTGGACTCTTCCATCGGACGGCGCTTCCGGCGGCCGCCCGCCCCGCGGATGTGACGCGATCCGGGGGTGACGTCACTTCGCAGGGAATGTACACAGAGGAGAATGGCGGCGGCGGAGGAGCAGCGAGAGGTCGTTAGAGTCCGGGCCCAGGTAAAGGGAGAGTCGGGGATAGAGAGAGAGTCCGGGCCCAGGGATAGAGAGAGAGTCCGGGCCCGGGTAAAGGGAGAGTCGGGGATAGAGAGAGAGTCCGGGCCCAGGTAAAGGGAGAGTCCGGGGATAGAGAGAGAGTCCGGGCCCAGGTAAAGGGAGAGTCCGGGGATAGAGAGAGAGTCCGGGCCCGGGTAAAGGGAGAGTCCGGGGATAGAGAGAGAGTCCGGGCCCAGGTAAAGGGAGAGTCCGGGATAGAGAGAGAGTCGGGCCCGGGTAAAGGGAGAGTCCGGGGATAGAGAGAGAGTCCGGGGATAGAGAGAGAGTCCGGGGATAGAGAGAGAGTCCGGGGATAGAGAGAGAGTCCGGGCCCAGGTAAAGGGAGAGTCCGGGATAGAGAGAGGTCCGGGCCCAGGTAAAGGGGGAGTCCGGGGATAGAGAGAGAGTCCGGGCCCAGGGATAGAGAGAGAGTCCGGGCCCGGTAAAGGGAGAGTCCGGGGATAGAGAGAGAGTCCGGGCCCAGGTAAAGGGGGAGTCCGGGGATAGAGAGAGAGTCCGGGCCCGGGTAAAGGGGGAGTCCGGGGATAGAGAGAGAGTCCGGGCCCAGGTAAAGGGGGAGTCCGGGGATAGAGAGAGAGTCCGGGCCCGGGTAAAGGGGGAGTCCGGGGATAGAGAGAGAGTCCGGGCCCGGGTAAAGGGGGAGTCCGGGGATAGAGAGAGAGTCCGGGGATAGAGAGAGAGTCCGGGCCGGGTAAAGGGAGAGTCCGGGGATAGAGAGAGAGTCCGGGCCCAGGTAAAGGGAGAGTCCGGGGATAGAGAGAGAGTCCGGGCCCGGGTAAAGGAGAGTCCGGGATAGAGAGAGAGTCCGGGCCCAGGTAAAGGGAGAGTCCGGGATAGAGAGAGAGTCCGGGCCCAGGTAAAGGGGGAGTCCGGGGATAGAGAGAGAGTCCGGGCCCGGGTAAAGGGAGAGTCCGGGGATAGAGAGAGAGTCCGGGCCCAGGTAAAGGGGAGTCCGGGGATAGAGAGAGAGTCCGGGCCCGGGTAAAGGGAGAGTCCGGGGATAGAGAGAGAGTCCGGGCCCGGGTAAAGGAGAGTCCGGGGATAGAGAGAGAGTCCGGGCCCGGGTAAAGGGAGAGTCCGGGGATAGAGAGAGAGTCCGGCCCAGGTAAAGGGAGAGTCCGGGATAGAGGAGAGAGTCCGGGGATAGAGAGAGAGTCGGGCCCAGGTAAAGGGGGAGTCCGGGGATAGAGAGAGAGTCCGGGCCCAGGTAAAGGGAGAGTCCGGGGATAGAGAGAGAGTCCGGGCCCGGGTAAAGGGAGAGTCCGGGGATAGAGAGAGAGTCCGGGCCCGGGGTAAAGGGGGAGTCCGGGGATAGAGAGAGAGTCCGGGCCCGGGTAAAGGAGAGTCCGGGGATAGAGAGAGAGTCCGGGCCCGGGTAAAGGGGAGTCCGGGGATAGAGAGAGAGTCCGGGCCCGGGTAAAGGGAGAGTCCGGGGATAGAGAGAGAGTCCGGGCCCGGGTAAAGGGAGAGTCCGGGGATAGAGAGAGAGTCCGGGGATAGAGAGAGAGTCCGGGATAGAGAGAGAGTCCGGGGATAGAGAGAGAGTCCGGGCCCGGGTAAAGGGAGAGTCCGGGGATAGAGAGAGAGTCCGGGCCCGGGTAAAGGGAGAGTCCGGGGATAGAGAGAGAGTCCGGGCCCAGGTAAATGGGGGAGTCCGGGGATAGAGAGAGAGTCCGGGCCCGGGTAAAGGGAGAGTCCGGGGATAGAGAGAGAGTCCGGGCCCAGGTAAAGGGGGAGTCCGGGGATAGAGAGAGAGTCCGGGCCCGGGTAAAGGGGGAGTCCGGGGATAGAGAGAGAGTCCGGGCCCAGGTAAAGGGAGAGTCCGGGGATAGAGAGAGAGTCCGGGGATAGAGAGAGAGTCCGGGCCCGGATAGAGAGAGAGTCCGGGCCCGGGTAAAGGGGGAGTCCGGGATAGAGAGAGAGTCCGGGCCCAGGTAAAGGGAGAGTCCGGGGATAGAGAGAGAGTCCGGGCCCAGGTAAAGGGAGAGTCCGGGATAGAGAGAGAGTCCGGGCCGGGTAAAGGGGGAGTCCGGGGATAGAGAGAGAGTCCGGGCCGGTAAGGGGGAGTCCGGGGATAGAGAGAGAGTCCGGGGATAGAGAGAGAGTCCGGGCCCAGGTAAAGGGAGAGTCCGGGGATAGAGAGAGAGTCCGGGGATAGAGAGAGAGTCCGGCCCGGGTAAAGGGAGAGTCCGGGGATAGAGAGAGAGTCCGGGCCCGGGTAAAGGGGGAGTCCGGGGATAGAGAGAGAGTCCGGGCCCAGGTAAAGGGGGAGTCCGGGGATAGAGAGAGAGTCCGGGCCAGGTAAAGGGGGAGTCCGGGGAGAGAGAGAGAGTCCGGGGAGAGAGAGAGAGTCCGGGGATAGAGAGAGAGTCCGGGCCCGGGTAAAGGGAGAGTCCGGGGATAGAGAGAGAGTCCGGGCCCGGGTAAAGGGAGAGTCCGGGGATAGAGAGAGAGTCCGGGCCCAGGTAAAGGGAGAGTCCGGGGATAGAGAGAGAGTCCGGGCCCAGGTAAAGGGAGAGTCGGGATAGAGAGGAGTCCGGGCCGGGTAAAGGGAGAGTCCGGGGATAGAGAGAGAGTCCGGGCCCGGGTAAAGGGAGAGTCCGGGGATAGAGAGAGAGTCCGGGCCCGGGTAAAGGGGGAGTCCGGGGATAGAGAGAGAGTCCGGGCCCGGGTAAAGGGAGAGTCCGGGGATAGAGAGAGAGTCCGGGGATAGAGAGAGAGTCCGGGCCCGGGTAAAGGGAGAGTCCGGGGATAGAGAGAGAGTCCGGGCCCGGGTAAAGGGAGAGTCCGGGGATAGAGAGAGAGTCCGGGCCCGGGTAAAGGGAGAGTCCGGGGATAGAGAGAGAGTCCGGGGATAGAGAGAGAGTCCGGGGATAGAGAGAGAGTCGGGGAGAGAGAGAGAGTCCGGGCCCAGGTAAAGGAGAGTCCGGGGATAGAGAGAGAGTCCGGGCCCGGGTAAAGGGAGAGTCCGGGGATAGAGAGAGAGTCCGGCCCGGGTAAAGGGAGAGTCCGGGATAGAGAGAGTCCGGCCCGGTAAAGGGAGAGTCCGGGATAGAGAGAGAGTCCGGGGATAGAGAGAGAGTCCGGGCCCGGTAAAGGGAGAGTCCGGGGATAGAGAGAGAGTCCGGGCCCGGTAAAGGGAGAGTCCGGGGATAGAGAGAGAGTCCGGGGATAGAGAGAGAGTCCGGGGATAGAGAGAGAGTCCGGGCCAGGTGAAGGGGGAGTCCGGGGATAGAGAGAGAGTCCGGGCCAGGTAAAGGGAGAGTCCGGGGATAGAGAGAGAGAGTCCGGGCCCAGGTAAAGGGGGAGTCCGGGGATAGAGAGAGAGTCCGGGCCCGGGTAAAGGGGGAGTCCGGGGATAGAGAGAGAGTCCGGGCCCAGGTAAAGGGGGAGTCCGGGATAGAGAGAGAGTCCGGGCCCAGGTAAAGGGAGAGTCCGGGGATAGAGAGAGAGTCCGGGCCCAGGTAAAGGGGGAGTCCGGGGATAGAGAGAGAGTCCGGGCCCGGTAAAGGGAGAGTCCGGGGATAGAGAGAGAGTCGGGGATAGAGAGAGAGTCCGGGGATAGAGAGAGAGTCCGGGCCCGGGTAAAGGGAGAGTCCGGGGATAGAGAGAGAGTCCGGGCCCAGGTAAAGGGAGAGTCCGGGGAGAGAGAGAGAGTCCGGGGATAGAGAGAGAGTCCGGGGATAGAGAGAGAGTCCGGGGATAGAGAGAGAGTCGGGGATAGAGAGAGAGTCCGGGCCCAGGTAAAGGGAGAGTCCGGGATAGAGAGAGAGTCCGGGCCCGGATAGAGAGAGAGTCCGGGGATAGAGAGAGAGTCCGGGCCCAGTAAAGGGAGAGTCCGGGGATAGAGAGAGAGTCCGGGCCCCGGTAAAGGGAGAGTCCGGGATAGAGAGAGAGTCCGGGCCCGTAAAGGGAGAGTCCGGGATAGAGAGAGAGTCGGGCCCAGGTAAAGGGAGAGTCCGGGGAGAGAGAGAGAGTCCGGGCCCAGGTAAAGGGAGAGTCCGGGGAATAGAGAGAGAGTCCGGGGATAGAGAGAGAGTCCGGGGATAGAGAGAGAGTCCGGGCCCGGGTTAAAGGGAGAGTCCCGGGGATAGAGAAGAGTCGGGCCCGGATAGAGAGAGAGTCCGGGGATAGAGAGAGAGTCCGGGCCCCGGTAAAGGGAGAGTCCGGGGATAGAGAGAGAGTCCGGGCCCAGGTAAAGGGAGAGTCCGGGGATAGAGAGAGAGTCCGGGCCCAGGTAAAGGGAGAGTCCGGGGATAGAGAGAGAGTCCGGGCCCGGGTAAAGGGAGAGTCCGGGGATAGAGAGAGAGTCCGGGCCCGGGTAAAGGGGGAGTCCGGGGAGGGAGGGTGGGGAGAGTGGCCGGGGGAGGAGGGTCTGTGTCCAGGGGAGGGAAGAAAGGGGGGAGGGGGGAGGGGAGATTGTCCGAGAACAGGTCGGGGTGAGAGGGATACCCCACAGGGAGAGGGGGGAGTGGGGGGCTCGGGGGGGGGGGGAGCGGGGGGTCCGGGGACAATGTCCAGGTCCAGAGAAGAACCGAGGCCTTGGGGGGGGGGGGGGGGGGAGGGTCCAGGTGAGAGGTCAAGTCCCGGGCCCAGGGGGTGGGATGTGGGTCCGTCCAGGGTCGGGGTGAGAGAGAAAGGGTGGATTGAGGCGAGGGGGCGAGTGGAGGGAGAGGGGGCAAAGGAATGGGAGGGGGCGGAGGAGAGAGGGAAGGAGTGAAGAGGGGAGTGAGAGTGAGAGATTTCGGGAGAGGGACCCTGGCGGAGCGAAGGGGATGAAGGAGAAAGGCAGATCTGTGGGGCGGGGGGCGGGGAGTGAGGGAGTTCGAGCTCGGTCAGGGGGGAGTTCTCCCCGGGGTCCTGGGGACGATATTTATCCCTCGACCAACATCACTAAAAAAAAAACAGATGATCTGCTCATTTATCACATCGCTGTTTGTGGGATCTTGCTGTGCGCAGATTGTCTGCCGCGTTCCCCACATTACAACAGTGAGCGCACTTCAAAAAAAGTACCTCACTGTCTGTGAAGCTTTGGGACGTCCTGAGGTGGTGAGAGGGGCCGGAGAAATGGGAGTTCCTTTCGTCCCCCGCCCCGGCCCCCTCCGCCCCGGGCCCCCCTCCGCCCCGGGCCCCCCTCCGCCCCGGGCCCCCCCCCCCCCCCCGCCCCCTCCTGCACCTCTCTTGATTCTGTTTGTATTGATCAGTGAGGTAAGCTGAGACACAGGCAGCTGGTGCAACTTCGAGCGCAGAGACCCACAATGAAATACTCGGGACGGACGGAGAAAGTCCAGGAGGGGTGGGGTCTACAGACTGTATATACGGAGAGAATTTGCATCTACATAGCACCTTGTCACATCCTCGGATATCCCCGACCACTTTGCAGCAGATTAATTACCTTTCAAAGAAAGAACGTGCCTTTCTCCACCTCAGGATGTCCCAAAACTCTTTACGGCCAATTAAATACTTATTGCTCTCACTGTAGTAACGTAGGAAACGCAGCAGCCAATTTACACACAGCAAGATCCCACAAACAGCACTGTGATGATGACCAGATCATCTGTTTTTTAGTGACGTTGGTCGAGGGATAAATATCGGCCCCGGGGAGAACTCCCCCCTCCCCCGCTCCCCTTGCAACAGTGGCCCTGGGATCTTTTCCGGCCCCCTCCGACAGGGCAGCGCTCCCTCGGTCCTGGGAGCGTCGGCTCTGGATCGCGGGTCTCGAGTCTCTGGAGCGGGGGCTCGAACCCACGAGCGCCTGACTCGAGGCGTGAGCGAGGCCCGCTGAGGTCACGGCCGACCATGACCGGCATGTGTTCTCCCCCCCCTGTGGAACTGTTGGCGACCTCAGGGATGGCCGATTGGCAGGACGCATCGTGTACACGTGGTTCCAACGTTTGGTGTACCTATTATGCAGAATACAATCTAAACTGTCTTGTATATGTACACGCACAGTACAGGATGCACTGTATTTCTCCAATTCTTTTGCAGGATGTGGGAGTCGCTGGCGAGGCCGGCATTTATTGCCCGTCCCTTGAGAAGGTGGTGGTGAGTCGCCTTCTTGAACCGCTGCAGTCCGTGTGGTGAAGGTTCTCCCACAGTGCCGTTAGGGAGGGAGTTCCAGGATTTTGACACCAGCGACGATGAAGGAGCGGCCGATATATTTCCAAGTCGGGATGGCGTGTGACTCGGAGGGGAAAGTGTACACGCAGTGCGACGTAGCTTTAAATGTACCGTATATATCCAAAGCTGGGGTGAGTCCTCCTGGATTAATTCACCCACTGACAGAACTATCCAGGACAAAGCAGCCGCCTTGATTGGCACCCCATCCACCACCCTAAACATTCACTCCCTTCACCACCGGCGCACCGTGGCTGCAGTGTGTACCATCCACAGGATGCACTGCAGCAACTCGCCAAGGCTTCTTCGACAGCACCTCCCAAACCCGCGACCCTCTACCACCTAGAAGGACAAGGGCAGCAGCACATGGGAACAACACCACCTGCACGTTCCCCTCCAAGTCACACGCCATCGCCGACTTGGAATATATCGGCCGTTCCTTCATCGTCGCTGGGTCAAAATCCTGGAACTCCCTTCCTAACAGCACTGTGGGAGAACCTTCACCACACGGACTGCAGCGGTTCGAGAAGGCGGCTCACCGCCACCTTCTCAAGGGACGGGCAATAAATGCCGGCCTCGCCAGCGACTCCCACATCCCCAGAATGTCTGTTTGAAAAAAAAATGTTCGTCGGCCGCTAAAAGCCGTCTGTTCTCCCTGCGCCAGAAGTGCGAGGGGATGCTGCAGCCCGAGGTGCGTGCGTTTGCCGTCGATCCCCAGATCACGTCCTTCGAAGTCCTGCAGCACATCCTGATGCGCGCCTTCAACTTAAGCAGGTGAGTAACCGGCCGGCGGAGTGCGTCGCACCGACGGTGAGGATTTAGGAGATCGGCAATGGCGCAGAGGCAGTGGAGAAGGTGCGAGAAAGGACGATCGCAGGGCTGAGAGGTTCTAACTATCGGGAAAGGCTGAACAGGCTGGGCTCTTTTCTCCAGAGAAGAGGAGGCTGAGGGGCGACCTGATCGAGGTCTTTAAAATTATGAAGGGGTTTCGATAGGGTCGACATAGAGAAGATGTTTTCCACTTGTGGGGGAGACCAGAACTCGGGGCCATAAATATAAGAGTCAGTAATAAATCCAATCGGGAATTCAGGAGAAACATCTTTACCCAGAGAGTGGTGAGAATGTGGAACTCACTCCCACAGGGAGTGGTCGAGGGGAATAACAGAGATGGATTTTAAGGGGAAGCTGGATGAGGGAGAAAGGGATAGAAGGATAGGGTGATAGGGTGAGATGGAGTAGGGAGGGAGGAGGCTCGTGTGGAGAATAAACACGGGGATCGACCAGATGGTTTCTGTGCTGTAAATGCTATGTAAACCGTGGCTGCCTTTAACGCCCTGGCTTCATTCAGTGGTGTTGGCAGGAGCTCAGTAGTCTGCGATGGTCACGCTGACCCCTCCGACCGTGTTAAGACGCAGTCCCCGTTTCCGACTGTCCTTGTCCGGTGGAGCGACCTGTGTTTGTCAGGGGTCGTAGCGCAAAGACCCATTCGCTGCATGGAAAGAGATTCCCATTTCTCCAGCCCCTCTCACCACCTCAGGACGTCCCAAAGCTTCACAGTCAATAAGGTACTTTTGAAGTGAGGTCACTGTTGTAATGTGGGAAACGCAGCAGCCATTTGCACACAGCAAGATCCCACAAACAGCAATGTGATAATGAGCAGATCATCTGTTTTTTAGTGATGTTGGTCGAGGGATAAATATTGGCCCCAGGACCCCGGGAGAACTCCCCCTGCTCTTCTTCCTATAGTGGCCGTGGGATCTTTTACATCCACCTGAGAGGGGCAGACGGGGCCTCGGTTTGACGTCTCATCTGAAAGACGGCCCCTCCGACAGTGCGGCGCTCCCTCAGTACTGACCCTCCGACAGTGCGGCGCTCCTCAGTACCGACCCTCCGACAGTGCGGTGCTCCCTCAGTACTGACCCTCCGACAGTGCAGCGCTCCCTCAGTACTGACCCTCCGACAGTGCGGCGCTCCCTCAGTACTGACCCTCCGACAGTGCGGCGCTCCCTCAGTACTGACCCTCCGACAGTGCGGCGCTCCCTCAGTACTGACCCTCCGACAGTGCGGCGCTCCCTCAGTACCGACCCTCCGACAGCGCGGCGCTCCCTCAGTACTGACCCTCCGACAGTGCGGCGCTCCCTCAGTACCCGCCCCTCCGACAGTGCGGCGCTCCCCTCAGTACCGACCCTCCGACAGTGCGGCGCTCCCTCAGTACCGACCCTCCGACAGTGCGGCGCTCCCTCAGTACTGACCCTCCGACGTGCGGCGCTCCCTCAGTACTGACCCTCCGACAGTGCGGCGCTCCCTCAGTACTGACCCTCCGACAGTGCGGCGCTCCCTCAGTACTGACCCTCCGACAGTGCGGCGCTCCCTCAGCACTGACCCTCCGACAGTGCGGCGCTCCCTCAGCACTGACCCTCCGACAGTGCGGCGCTCCTCAGCACTGACCTCCGACAGTGCGGCGCTCCCTCAGTACTGACCCTCCGACAGTGCGGCGCTCCTCAGTACTGACCCTCCGACAGTGCGGCGCTCCCTCAGTACTGACCCTCCGACAGTGCGGCGCCCCCTCGGCGCTGCCCCTCCGACAGTGCGGCGCCCCCTCGGCGCTGCCCCTCCGACAGTGCGGCGCCCCCTCGGCGCTGCCCCTCCGACAGCGCGGCGCCCCCTCGGCGCTGCCCCTCCGACAGCGCGGCGCCCCCTCGGCGCTGCCCCTCCGACAGCGCGGCGCCCCCTCGGCGCTGCCCCTCCGACAGCGCGGCGCCCCCTCGGCGCTGCCCCTCCGACAGCGCGGCGCCCCCTCAATGCTATGTTGGGGAGTGTCGGCCTGGATTGTGGGCTCGAGTCTCTGAAGTGGGGGCTCGAACCCACCTCTCAGAGCCCAGGCTCACACCTGGCAGTCCGTGCCACTGGGAATGGCTGAGACAGAGCCCACTCCTTTCAATGGAATAGGAGAGAAACCTTTGAAGCAGGGGATGATACGGGACAGCGGGTTACAGCACAGGCGCGATGGGCCGAGTGACGCCGCTCGGTGTGTTAAACCTACATCGTTCTCTCGTGAAAACTTGTCTGTTCCTTTGCGATTGTTTTGCAGCAAGAAGAATTTTGCCATCAGTTACCTGTCGCAGGACAAACCGAGTCAGGAGGTTTACCTGTCGCTGCAGTCCGACTGGGACCTGGACGTGGCCTTTAGCAGCCTCTCGAAAGCCCACCTGCAGCTCAAAATCGACATCAAGCCAGCTGAAGACAGTGAGTAGCTTGGGAAAGGGCTGCCCGAACCGGAGAGGCCGTTTGGTCATCTCGTCCGGTACCGATCCCGTTTGCTGATCTCGGGGTTTGAGGGAGGAGTGGCAGAGAGAGAGAGGGAGGGGTGGTTGAAGAGGCTAAAATGCAGCCACGGTTCCCGCTCCCGATCGCGCTCTCCGGACGTGTGTGTCGAGAATCTGACTTTGGCGCGATGCCCCCCTTGGTCGAATAGCCCAGCCGCCGGGCTCGATTTGGGCGAGGTGCCGGGAAGAGGGGGGGTGAGCTACCTCTCGGGCCACACCCGGGGAGGTGTGGCCCCTGAGAGGCAGCTCCAGCTGGTACTGTGTGTGTGTGTGTGTGTGTGTGTGTGTGTGTAACTGTCGGGCGTGGGCCCTTTCATTTACTCCGCCCCCCCCCCGCTGCAGGTCCTCTCCTGGAAGACTGGGACATCATCAGCCCAAAGGACGTGATCGGCTCAGACCTCCTGCTGCCAGACAAACGCTCGTTCACTGCCTCTGCCCTGCCGCTCACGCAGACCATTATCTCGCAGGTGAGTGTTTGTGGACGGCCTGCTCCCTCCCGACAGGCCCGCCGAGCCACAAGACCAGGACGCCCCCCCAGGCTTGCTTCCTCCCCTCCCTCCCCCCCGGTCCGTGCTGTGATTACCCTCCCCACCTCCCCCACGGTCCTGCTCTAACATCGGCTGTCTGTCAGCAGTCCCGACCTTCACCTCTGGAAAGCACCCATCTCGATCGGTGCAGTGGGTCTCACTCCTCCACCCCCCCCCCCCCCCCCCCCCCCCTCTGGGTCAGAAGGTCGAGCCCCACTCCAGAGACTCGAGCCCCGTAATCCAGGCCGACACTCCCAGTGCAGTACTGAGGGAGCACCGCACTGTCGGAGGGTCGGTACTGAGGGAGCGCCGCGCTGTCGGAGGGTCAGTACTGAGGGAGCGCCGCACTGTCGGAGGGTCAGTACTGAGGGAGCACCGCACTGTCGGAGGGTCGGTACTGAGGGAGCGCCGCGCTGTCGGAGGGTCAGTACTGAGGGAGCGCCGCACTGTCGGAGGGTCGGTACTGAGGGAGCGCCGCACTGTCGGAGGGTCGGTACTGAGGGAGCGCCGCACTGTCGGAGTGTCAGTACTGAGGGAGCGCCGCACTGTCGGAGGGGCCGTCTTTCAGATGAGACGTTAAACCGAGGCCCCGTCTGCCCCTCTCAGGTGGATGTAAAAGATCCCACGGCCACTATTGGAAGAAGAGCAGGGGAGTTCTCCCCGGGGTCCTGGGGCCAATATTTATCCCTCAACCAACATCACTAAAAACAGATTTCTGCTCATTTATCACATTGCTGTTTGTGGGATCTTGCTGTGCGCAAATTGGCTGATGCCTTTCCCACATTACAACAATGAGCACACTTCAAAAATTACTTCATTGGCTGTAAAAGGGTTTGGGACGTCCTGAGGTGGTGAAAGGAGCTGTAGAAATGGGAATCTGTCCTTTATCCGTCTCCCCACCGTTAGAAGGCTCGTGTTGGCTCCTGACTTTTAAATGTGTTAGCAGAGGACAGATAAAGGAGTGTTTGACGGGACAGTGTAGAGGGAGCTTTACTCTGTATCTACCCTGTACCTGCCCTGGGAGTGTTTGATGGGACAGTGTAGAGGGAGCTTTACTCTGTATCTAACCCTGTACCTGCCCTGGGAGTGTTTGATGGGACAGTGTAGAGGGAGCTTTACTCTGTATCTAACCCTGTACCTGCCCTGGGAGTGTTTGACGGGACAGTGTAGAGGGAGCTTTACTCTGTATCTAACCCTGTACCTGCCCTGGGAGTGTTTGACGGGACAGTGTAGAGGGAGCTTTACTCTGTATCTAACCCCTGTACCTGCCCTGGGAGTGTTTGATGGGACAGTGTAGAGGGAGCTTTACTCTGTATCTAACCCTGTACCTGCCCTGGGAGTGTTTGACGGGACAGTGTAGAGGGAGCTTTACTCTGTATCTAACCCTGTACTGCCCTGGGAGTGTTTGATGGGACAGTGTAGAGGGAGCTTTACTCTGTATCTAACCCTGTACCTGACCCTGGGAGTGTTTGATGGACAGTGTAGAGGAGCTTTACTCTGTATCTAACCCGTGCTGTACCTGCCCTGGGAGTGTTTGATGGGACAGTGTAGAGGGAGCTTTACTCTGTATCTAACCCTGTACCTGCCCTGGGAGTGTTTGATGGGACAGTGTAGAGGGAGCTTTACTCTGTATCTAACCCTGTACCTGACCCTGGGAGTGTTTGATGGGACAGTGTAGAGGGAGCTTTACTCTGTATCTAACCCTGTACCTGCCCTGGGAGTGTTTGATGGGACAGTGTAGAGGGAGCTTTACTCTGTATCTAACCCTGTACCTGCCCTGGGAGTGTTTGACGGGACGGTGTAGATGGAGCTTTACTCTGTATCTAACCCTGTCCCTGCCCTGGGAGTGTTTGATGGGACAGTGTAGAGGGAGCTTTACTCTGTATGTAACCCTGTACCTGCCCTGGAGTGTTTGACGGGACGGTGTAGAGGGAGCTTTACTCTGTATCTAACCTGTACCTGCCCTGGAGTGTTTGATGGGACAGTGTAGAGGGAGCTTTACTCTGTATCTAACCCTGTACCTGCCCTGGGAGTGTTTGATGGGACAGTGTAGAGGGAGCTTTACTCTGTATCTAACCCTGTACCTGCCCTGGAGTGTTTGATGGGACAGTGTAGAGGGAGCTTTACTCTGTATCTAACCCTGTACCTGCCCTGGGAGTGTTTGATGGGACAGTGTAGAGGGAGCTTTACTCTGTATCTAACCCTGTACCTGCCCTGGGAGTGTTTGATGAGACAGTGTAGAGGGAGCTTTACTCTGTATCTAACCCTGTACCTGCCCTGGGAGTGATTGACGGGACAGTGTAGAGGGAGCTTTACTCTGGTGCAGGGTGGGGTTGTGAAGATTACCAGGGCCGGTCTAACTCGCTCTGCGTTCCCTCGCACAGGTCGGTCGGACTATCTCCAGGGTGCAGCAGGTGCTGAGCTGGTCGAGCGGAGAGGAAGACGTCAAACCCTTTAAGCCTCCGCTCAGCGACGCC
>NW_027139637.1:0-47500 GCF_035084215.1 Heptranchias perlo | reverse complement strand
GAGGCGGGGTGGGGGGGCAGGTCAGGGGCTCTCTGGGCTTCTCCCCGTGGGGGACTGAGCCGCAGAGTCCCCGGGGGACAGTCTCGCTGCTTCCCAGGGCGGGCAAATTCCAGCCTCTCCCAGTTGAGCAACTCCCTGGTGGATAGTGTGGGCAGATTGAGGGGCGAACCTGGTCCCTCACTTTTTTAAACACAAGCACTTTGTCCTATCAAAAAACCCGTCTCCTCGATCCCCGGGAACTTATCCGTGAATTCACCCACCCCCCAGTTCAGCCCCCAGATCCCTGGGATTTAGGAGCCCTCCGTGACCCAGGGAACAGTGGTGACTGTTAGAGACCCAACAGTGAGTTCACCTCCCTTCCTCTCCCAAACGAACGAGGCCAACCTTAAACCCACGACCAGCTGGTCTCCTCTGCACTCTGTGTCCTCCCCCCCGGGAGTGTGCAGTGTCACTCTGTGTCCTCCCCCCCGGGAGTGTGCAGTGTCACTCTGTGTCCTCCCCCCCGGGAGTGTGCAGTGTCACTCTGTGTCCTCCCCCCCGGGAGTGTGCAGTGTCACTCTGTGTCACTCCCTGAAGTTAAGTGACCTGAACCAAGCCCAATTCTTGAAAAGTCGGCACTCCCAGTTGTGTGTGGCCGGTTTGCTCCGGTACCAGTGGCTCTCTACAATCGCAGCGGTAGAATAGGACGAGGGCCCAGATTGGGCGTGTGTTACGCGTGCATGTGCTTCCACCCCCACAACTACCCACTTGAATTTTATTTTGCAACCCTGGGCTGTGCGACCAGGAGAGGCACTGCGATCTTACAAGACGCGTCCTGCAATCTCTGTGGCATTAAATGGGGTGGGGTCTCGGGGGGGGGGGGGGGGTCCCCAGTTACTCCTAACAAGGGCAAGTCGTCTGTCGCAGTTGTCGGGTGTTTTAATGACTCCGGTAAGTACAACGTGAAGCTCTGTTGATTAAAACAAGCCTCTAGCGTTTTTATCTGGTTGTGTGTGCAGATTTCTTATCTCTACTCCCAGAATATGCTGCCTGGTGCTGCTGAACAGCTCCAGCCCGTCTGTCTCTCTCGCTCTCGGCCACCCTGCAGGCGCGGGTATCTGCGGACTATTCGACTGTGGCAGGCGTCGCCGCCCCCGTCTGATATCCGGCTTCCCCCGATGCGTGCACGAGCCCCGCCCTTACTTTCCGACAGGACTGACGGGTTAGGGGTCGGCAGCCGGAGCCTTCGCCCCCCAACCCCCCTCACCTCCTTTAACTGCTGACTTTACTGGAACGAAACGGCAGCCGAGGGGTAACGGCGCCTTGCTGCGGGGTAAATGCACGCAGAATGGGGAACAGGCTCTGTGGCCCCGCCCCGCCCCATCGCTCGGGGTTCCCGCTCAGGAGCGTGATGCACCCCATGGTGGAACAGCCAGGTGGGAACCACTGCAGGCTGGCACTTCTCGATGAAGCGGACGTGTTCCCTGTGCCCCAGCCCGAGTCGACGGAGGGTCGGTGCCCGAGGGAAGCTTGTCAGCCTGTGGTACAAAAATCAGTTTTAATTGAGAGTGTTTGCAATTTACGGTCGGGCACATGAAGCTTTGAGTGAGATGTTTACACTGGACAGAGCAATGGCACCTTTCCCCCATACGTACCATATTGCACCACACGAACACCGTGAAAACTTCAGCGGCAACGACTGCAGGAACGTGAGAATTTTTGGTGATTATGAAACTGCGCAGTTGGGAATTTTAATGCACGAGTAACATCAGATGGGCTTCAGTGGGGGGTGCACTCGCCTCCCAGTCAGAAGGTAGTGGGTTCGACCCCACTCCAGAGAATTGAGCCCCATAATCCAGGACCGAGGGAGCGCCGTGCCGTCGGAGGTGCCGTCTTTCAGATGAGGCGTTAAACCGAGGCCCCGTCTGCCCCCTCAGGTGAATGTAAGCGATCGTTTATCCCTCACGCAACACCGAATAACACATGATCTGGTTCGTTTATCTCATTGCTGTTTGTGGGATCTTGCTGTGCGCAAATTGGCTGCCGCGTTTCCTACATTACAACAGTGACCACGCTTCAAAAAGTACTTCGTTGGCTGTGAAGCGCTTTGGGGCGTCCTGAGGCGGTGAGAGGGGCTGTCGAAAGACGAGCCCTTTAATTTACAGACATGCAGTAAATAGTTTTGATCTGTTGCTCCTGGTTATTGGCTTATCCTGTCTGTACGGTGCACCGCACAAGTTGTACGTTGATAAATTAAAATGGTCTGCCCGAAACCATCCTCTTTCAGCCTTTCCCCGCTTCGCTGGGAACAAGAGCTTCTCCGACCCACGCCTGTAACTTCAGTCGGGCGAGTACCCGCCCGAGCCCTGCACTCCACCGGTGCAAGACTTGCGGAAGGAGGAGTTTCTATGTGATGCCGGCTCAGAGTGAAGGGCACTCGACAGACTGCCCGCTCGAGGGTTGGTCAGCGCAGATCTCAGCGGTTAACAAGTGTCACCAAAACCTGACACTGCTTGAAAGAGCTGAGCAGGCAGTTCCGGTGCTCAGGGCTTTCAAAGCTTTTAAAGTGCGAGGGAGCGTCGCACTGTCGGAGGGTCGGTGCCGAGGGAGCGCCGCGCCGTCGGATGAGACGTTAAACTGAGGCCCCGTCTGCCCCTCTCAGGTGGATGTTAAAGATCCCACGGCCATTATAAGAGGAGGTGCAGGGGGAGTTCTCCCCGGTGTCCTGGGGCCAATATTTATCCCTCAACCAACATCACTGAAAAAAGCAGATGATCTGCTCATTATCACATTGCCGTCCGTGGGCTCTTGCTGTGCGCAGATTGGCTGCCAAGTTTCCCGACATTACCACTTGCGATATCGCAGCCGACCGAGTGTGAAGATTTCCACACTTGGGCTTCGGTTACAAGTTTACAGCAACAATCTCGACAAAGAAACCAGACCCGAAACGTAAAAGGATGAGGTTTTGATATCACGCTGGGGTTTTGTGTAACTTGCAAACTGTCCACAGAGTATTGCATTAAATCAGGTAAGAAAAGCCACGCACACAGAAAAGAAACTCGTACTGTTTCCCCCTGTACTAGAATATAGAAGCTGATAGGATAGACTCGTGTGGAGCATAGATCGGAGGGGCTGAATGGCCTGCTTCTGTGCTGTATATTCGATCTGATCAGTGAGCCTTTGATTTTTTAAGAAGCACAGTTCCTTCCATCACTTCTCCTCGGAAAGTACTGGGTTTTTTGGGGGTTGAAGTCCGACTGTCTCCAGCACCTCACCCTCAGGTGGCCATGCTGCACACCTGGAGCGCTGCACTGTCGGAGGGTCAGTACCGAGGGAGCAATGTATGGTCGGAGGGTCAGTACCGAGGGAGCGCCGCACTGTCGGAGGGTCAGTGCCGAGGGTGCGCCGCACTGTCGGAGGGTCAGCACCGCACTGTCGGAGGGGCAGCACCGAGGGAGCTCCGCACTGTCGGAAGTACCATCTTTTGGTCGAGATGTTAAACCGAGGCCCCGTCTGCCCCTTCAGGTGGACATAAAAAATATCTCAGCCACTATTTTTCAAAGAAGAGCAGGGGGAGTTCTCCCCTGTGTCCCGGGGCCAATATTTATCCCTCAACCAGCATCACGAAAACAGATGATCTGGTCATTTATCACATTGCTGTTTGTGGGATCTTGCTGTGCGCAGATTGGCTGCCGCATTTCCTACATTACAACAGTGACCACGCTGGCCTCGGAGGCGGCTGGGTGGAGTTTCAGTGCCTGATGTCAAGGGCAGAGTTATGTAGTAAGTACTATCGGTATTAACCAACTTAAACCTTTCTGTACTGAATAAAGAGGAACTCCATCTGCTAACAATCCCACTGCCTGATTGCACAGCAAGTAGCCTTCAATAAATAGAACGAGCAAATATCTCGATCTTGCTGAATACACAGGAACTCTACAATTATAGAGTGGGTAATTCTCCGCCGGGGGAATAAACAGGAACTGCGTCCAGTCAGACTGAAAATGATCACTACCATACCGAGACGATCTATCTCTGTCCAGTGACAGTAAATATTTCCTACTGTGCAGAATAAATGGGAAGTTCACGCAGTGAGTTGCCTTTTCCCTGCTGAATAAAAAGCCTTCGATAAAGTGCCACATAAAAGATTGTTGCACAAGGCTCATGGGGTTGGGGTAATATATTAGCATGGATAGAGGATTGGTTAACGGACAGAAAACAGAGAGTGGGGATAAACGGGTCATTCTCGGGTTGGCAGGCTGTAACTAGTGGGGTGCCGCAGGGATCAGTGCTTGGGCCTCAGCTATTTACAATCTATATTAATGATTTAGATGAAGGGACCGAGTGTAATGTATCCAAGTTTGCTGATGATACAAAGCTAGGTGGGAAAGTAAGCTGTGAGGAGGACACAAAGAGTCTGCAAAGGGATAGAGACAGGTTAAGTGAGTGGGCAAGAAGGTGGCAGATGGAGTATAATGTGGGGAAATGTGAGGTTATTCACTTTGGTAGGAAGAATAGAAAAGCAGAATATTTTTTAAATGGTGAGAAACTATTAAATATTGGTGTCCAGAGAGATCTGGGTGTCCTCGTACAAGAAACACAAAGAGTTAGCACGCAGGTACAGCAAGCAATTAGGAAGGTAAATGGTATGTTGGCCTTTATTGCAAGGGGGTTGGAGTGCAAGAGTAAGGAAGTCTTACTACAATTGTACAGGGCTTTGGTGAGACCTCACCTGGAGTACTGTGTACAGTTTTGGTCTCCTTATCTAAGGAAGGATATACTTGCCTTAGAGGCAGTGCAACAAAGGTTCACTAGATTAATTCCTGGGATGAGAGGGTTGTCCTATGAGGAGAGATTGAGTAGAATGGGCCGATACTCTCTGGAGTTTCGAAGAATGAGAGGTGATCTCATTGAAACATATAAGATTCTGAGGGGGCTCGACAGGGTAGATGCTGAGAGGCTGTTTCCCCTCGCTTGAGAGTCCAGAACTAGGGGGCACAGTCTCAGGAAAAGGGGTCGGCCATTCAAGACTGAGATGAGGAGGAATTTCTTCACTCAGAGGGTTGTGAATCTTTGGAATTCTCTACCCCAGAGGGCTGTGGATGCTCAGTCGTTGAGTATATTCAAGGCTGAGATCGATAGATTTTTGGACTCTGGGGGAATCGAGGGATATGGGGATCTGGCGGGAAAGTGGAGTTGAAGTCAAAGATCAGCCATGATCTGATTGAATGGCGGAGCAGGCTCGAGGGGCCGAATGGCCAACTCCCGCTCCTATTTCTTATGTTCTTACAAAGAGGAACTCTGGATAGTTTAGGTAAGTGGGGGGGATCGCTCCAGGGAGAGAGGGTCCAAGCTGTATTGGGGAAAACAGAGACACCCCGTATAATTCTGAGAACTTTGACTTCTTGGAGTTCAAAATCAGACACCACAACACTCGAAACTGGAAAACAATCATTTTATTGGCAAGAGAGACAGTCCTTCCATCGTCCCAGCATCAGCACGATGGGCCGAATGGCCTAACTTTCGATGGTCCTATGATTTCAGGCTGAAAATTGCGCAGGACAAAGACAGATGTGTTCGCTTCACACACAGATGTGGTCCTATCTGCTTAATTGCACTGGTTTCTTAATCGTAAGAAAATATTATGGGATGGTGACGTGAACATTGGGAAACGGGTGGCAGGATGGGGCAGTGGGTTGGACACCACTGGGATCTGGGGACAGTTCCAGGGAGCTTGACTCTGCATCTAACCCTGTACCTGCCCTGGGAGTGTTTGATGGGACAGTGTAGAGGGAGCTTTACTCTGTATCTAACCCTGTACCTGCCCTGGGAGTGTTTGATGGGACAGTGTAGAGGGAGCTTTACTCTGTATCTAACCCTGTACCTGCCCCTGGGAGTGTTTGACGGGACAGTGTAGAGGGAGCTTTACTCTGTATCTAACCCTGTACCTGCCCTGGGAGTGTTTGATGGGACAGTGTAGAGGGAGCTTTACTCTGTATCTCACCCTGTACCTGCCCTGGGAGTGTTTGATGGGACAGTGACCCCAGTGCTAACATCCCACACCCTGAAAAGTACAAAATACACAAGTGCGGAGAAAGGATAGAGAAAAATAAGTTGAGTTTAACGAGGGAGAGTTGCCAATGAGAGTCAGGGAATATGAAGGCAGCAGATAGTGGCTCGGTGTCTCAATCATCCCACTCATCATCAAACTCATCATCTCCTCCTTCATCTTCACCTTCATCTGCAACAGAGAAACACGCAGTGAGGAACTTTCTTCCATTTCCAGTTCGCCCTTCCCTTTCCCCATCGCAAGAGAAGGGCCGTTTGGCCCATCTACCCACTCCTACCCCAGTGTATCCACAGGATGCACTGCAGCAACTCGCCAAGGCTTCTTCGACAGCACCTCCCAAACCCGCGACCTCTACCACCTAGAAGGACAAGGGCAGCAGGCACATGGGAACAACACCACCTGCACGTTCCCCTCCGAGTCACACACCATCCCGACTTGGAAATATATCGGCCGCTCCTTCATCGTCGCTGGGTCAAAATCCTGGAACTCCCTCCCTAACGGCACTGTGGGAGAACCTTCACCACACGGACTGCAGCGGTTCAAGAAAGCGGCTCACCACCACCTTCTCAAGGGACGGGCAATAAATGCCGGCCTCGCCAGCGACGCCCACATCCCGAGACTCTCCCTGAATGAATGACCCGAGATCTTGAAGTCAATGCAGTGAAACCGACAGATACCACATTGGACCTCAGCACCCCTGGGCCGGGGAGTGGGGAGTGGGGGATTAACCAAGGGTCCTGCCCCTGATCGCGATCTAGTGACCCGTGAAAGAACGATTCCCATTTCTACAGCCCCTTTCACCACCTCAGGACGTCCCAAAGCCCTTTACAGTCAATGAGGTACTTTTTGAAGTGTGGTCACTGTTGTAATGTAGGAAACGCAGCAGCCAATCTGCGCACAGCAAGATCCCACAAACAGCAATGTGATAAATGACCCAGATCATCTGTTTTTAGTGATTGGTTGAGGGATAAATATTGGCCCCAGGACCCCGGGGAGAACTCCCCCTGCTCTTCTTCCAATAGTGGCCGTGGGATCTTTTACATCCACCTGAGAGGGGCAGACGGGGCCTCGGTTTAACGTCTCATCCGAAAGGTGGCACCTCCGACAGTGCAGCGCTCCCTCAGTACCGACCCTCCGACAGCGCGGCGCTCCCTCAGTACTGTCCCTCCGACAGTGCGGCGCTCCCTCAGTACTGACCCTCCGACAGTGCGGCGCTCCCTCAGTACCGACCCTCCGACAGTGCGGCGCTCCCTCAGTACTGACCCTCCGACAGTGCGGCGCTCCCTCAGTACTGACCCTCCGACAGTGCGGCGCTCCCTCAGTACTGACCCTCCGACAGTGCGGCGCTCCCTCAGTACTGACCCTCCGACAGTGCGGCGCTCCCTCAGTGCCGACCCTCCGACAGTGCGGCGCTCCCTCAGTGCCGACCCTCCGACAGTGCGGCGCTCCCTCAGTACCGACCCTCCGACAGTGCGGCGCTCCCTCAGTACCGACCCTCCGATAGTGCGGCGCTCCCTCAGCACTGACCCTCCGACAGTGCGGCGCTCCCTCAGTACCGACCCTCCGATAGTGCGGCGCTCCCTCAGCACTGACCCTCCGATAGTGCGGCGCTCCCTCAGCACTGACCCTCCGATAGTGCGGCGCTCCCTCAGCACTGACCCTCCGATAGTGCGGCGCTCCCTCAGTACCGACCCTCCGATAGTGCGGCGCTCCCTCAGTACCGACCCTCCGACAGTGCGGTGCTCCCTCAGCACTGACCCTCCGATAGTGCGGCGCTCCCTCAGCACTGACCCTCCGATAGTGCGGCGCTCCCTCAGCACTGACCCTCCGATAGTGCGGCGCTCCCTCAGTACCGACCCTCCGACAGTGCGGCGCTCCCTCAGTACTGACCCTCCGATAGTGCGGCGCTCCCTCAGTACTGACCCTCCGACAGTGCGGCGCTCCCTCAGTACTGACCCTCTGACAGTGCGGCGCTCCCTCAGTACTGACCCTCCGAACGTGCGGCGCTCCCTCAGCACCGACCCTCCGATAGTGCGGCGCTCCCTCAGTACCGACCCTCCGACAGTGCGGCGCTCCCTCAGTACCGACCCTCCGACAGTGCGGCGCTCCCTCAGTACTGACCCTCCGACAGTGCGGCGCTCCCTCAGTACCGACCCTCCGATAGTGCGGCGCTCCCTCAGTACCGACCCTCCGACAGTGCGGCGCTCCCTCAGTACCGACCCTCCGATAGTGCGGCGCTCCCTCAGTACCGACCCTCCGATAGTGCGGCGCTCGCTCAGTACCGACCCTCCGACAGTGCGGCGCTCCCTGGGAGTGTCGACCTGGGATTAAGGTCTCTGGAGCGGGGACTCGAACCCTCCCCCGACCCTCCGTGGAGAGAGTGAGACCCACAGAGCCCCGGTTGGAGTCGGTCAGAAATGGGAGGGGCCAAGAGGCGTTGTGTGGATTACCAGGCGGGGTCCTACCTGAGGAGTGAATAACTTTACTCCGCTGTTTCATCACCATCATAAGAGCTCCAACGAGCCCCTCATCCTCCTCCTCGGGTGCCTGGGCAGATTCTGGCGTGCCGGTGACCTGGATGGCAAGAGAGGGGGGTTGGAGGTTAATATTAAAAGCCCCGCCCATCGACCATGAGGTCCAACACAGCACTTACTTGGAGCACTGTGCACAGTTCTGGTCTCCATATACCTTGGTTAGACCACACTTGGAGCACTGTGCACAGTTCTGGTCTCCATATACCTTGGTTAGACCACACTTGGAGCACTGTGCACAGTTCTGGTCTCCATATACCTTGGTTAGACCACACTTGGAGCACTGAGCACAGTTCTGGTCTCCATATACCTTGGTTAGACCACACTTGGAGCACTGTGCACAGTCCTGGTCTCCATATACCTTGGTTAGACCACACTTGGTGCACTGTGCACAGTTCTGGTCTCCATATACCTTGGTTAGACCACACTTGGAGCACTGTGCACAGTTCTGGTCTCCATATACCTTGGTTAGACCACACTTGGAGCACTGTGCACAGTTCTGGTCTCCATATACCTCGGTTAGACCACACTTGGAGCACTGTGCACAGTTCTGGTCTCCATATATCTTGGTTAGACCACACTTGGAGCACTGTGCACAGTCCTGGTCTCCATATTCCTTGGTTGGACCACACTTGGAGCATTGTGCACAGTTCTGGTCTCCATATACCTTGGTTAGACCACACTTGGAGCACTGTGCACAGTTCTGGTCTCCATATATCTTGGTTAGACCACACTTGGAGCACTGTGCACAGTTCTGGTCTCCATATTCCTTGGTTAGACCACACTCTGAGCACTGTGCACAGTTCTGGTCTCCATATTCCTTGGTTAGACCACACTCTGAGCACTGTGCACAGTTCTGGTCTCCATATACCTTGGTTAGACCACACTCGGAGCACTGTGCACAGTCCTGGTCTCCATATACCTTGGTTAGACCACACTTGGTGCACTGTGCACAGTTCTGGTCTCCATATACCTTGGTTAGACCACACTTGGAGCACTGTGCACAGTTCTGGTCTCCATATACCTTGGTTAGACCACACTTGGAGCACTGTGCACAGTTCTGGTCTCCATATACCTCGGTTAGACCACACTTGGAGCACTGTGCACAGTTCTGGTCTCCATATATCTTGGTTAGACCACACTTGGAGCACTGTGCACAGTCCTGGTCTCCATATTCCTTGGTTGGACCACACTTGGAGCATTGTGCACAGTTCTGGTCTCCATATACCTTGGTTAGACCACACTTGGAGCACTGTGCACAGTTCTGGTCTCCATATATCTTGGTTAGACCACACTTGGAGCACTGTGCACAGTTCTGGTCTCCATATTCCTTGGTTAGACCACACTCTGAGCACTGTGCACAGTTCTGGTCTCCATATTCCTTGGTTAGACCACACTCTGAGCACTGTGCACAGTTCTGGTCTCCATATACCTTGGTTAGACCACACTCGGAGCACTGTGCACAGTTCTGGTCTCCATATACCTTGGTTAGACCACACTTGGAGCACTGTGCACAGTTCTGGTCTCCATATTCCTTGGTTAGACCACACTTGGAGCACTGTGCACAGTTATGGTCTCCATATACCTTGGTTAGACCACACTTGGAGCACTGTGCACAGTTCTGGTCTCCATATACTTTGGTTAGACCACACTTGGAGCAATGAGCACAGTTCTGTTCTCCATATAACTTGGTTGGACCACACTTGGAGCATTGTGCACAGTTATGGTCTCCATATACCTTGGTTAGACCACACTTGGAGCACTGTGCACAGTTCTGGTCTCCATATACCTTGGTTAGACCACATTTGGAGCACTGTGCACAGTTCTGGTCTCCATATACCTTGGTTAGACCACATTTGGAGCACTGTGCACAGTTCTGGTCTCCATATACCTTGGTTAGACCACACTTGGAGCACTGTGCACAGTTCTGGTCTCCATGTACCTTGGTTAGACCACACTTGGAGCACTGTGCACAGTTCTGGTCTCCATATACCTTGGTTAGACCACACTTGGAGCACTGTGCACAGTTCTGGTCTCCATATACCTTGGTTAGACCACACTTGGAGCACTGTGTGCAGTTCTGGTCCCTCATCCCTGGTACCATTCTGGTCAATCTCCTCCGCACCCTCCCCCAAAACCTTGACATCTCCTTATGATGCCCCCCCCAGCCAAATATCCTGCCGACTCACAAAGGCTGGTCATTTGGGTGAGGAAGCCACCCCTCCCCCTCTCCGCCCCCCCCCCCCCCTCCCTGCTCCCCTCCCCCAAAGCACTCACGGTCTTCAGTTGAAATCCCATGCGGATTTGATCGAGGAGGGCGCCTCGGCCCCCAGACGACTCGGACCTCTTCTGCTCCCCTTCGGAGGGCGGGGCGCGGCCGGCGGGCGGGGGAGGCGGCGGGACCCCGCCGAAGGCCGGGGGAGGGGGCGGCGGGGGAGGTGGAGGGGGAGAGGGCCCACCCCCGCCGGCGGAGGGAGGAGGGGGAGGAGGAGGAGGAGGCGGCCCTCCGGACCTCACGACGGGAGAGGGCGGGGGCCGCGGGACGCCCCGGCTCCCCGACTCCCTCCGGGGGGCGGGAGGGACCGGCCCCCGGTTGTGAGGGGGCGGAGGGGCCGGCCCCGAGCCGATGGGCGGGACAGGCGGGAGGGGCCCCTGTCTGCCTCTGTTGGCCGGGGCACCCGCGGGTGGGGGCGGAATGGGAGGGAGGGGTCCTGATCGTGTCGGAGGCGGGGGAGCAAAATCTGAAAAATGAGAAAACAATAAGTGTTATTTAGTCAAATTAATAAAGTCGCTCCTGTAACAAGTTTTCCATTTTAAATTTTCACATCCCTGTTCAATTAAAACTTCAAAAATCCTCGACGAATATACATTCCATTGAGGAATTTAAAAAACTCGACGGGAAAAGTGATCCATCCCCGGCTAAATAAAAAAGTTAAGGACGGTATTAGATTAAAGGAAGAGGCTTATAATGTTGCCAAGAAGAGTAGTCGGCCCGAGGATTGGGAGAGTTTTCGGAACCAGCAAAGGACGACCAAAAAATTGATGAAAAGGGAGAAAATAGAATATGAGAGTAAACTAGCAAGAAATATAAAAACAGATTGAAAGAGCTTCTACAAGTATGTAAAAACGACGAGATTAGTGAAAGTAAAGGTTGGTCCCTTAGAGGCTGAGACAGGAGAAATTATAATGGGGAATAAGGAAATGGCAGAGATGTTAGATGAATATTTTGTATCTGCCTTCACTGTCGGAGACACAAAAAGCAAACCAGAAATAGTGGGGAACCAAGGGGTAAATGAGAGTGAGGAACTTAAAACAATTAATATCAGTAGAGGAAAAAGTACTGGAGAAACTAATGGGACTAAAAGCTGATAAATCCCCCCTGGACCTGATGGCCGACATCCTAGGATTATAAAAGAGGTGGCTGCAGAGATAGTGGATGCATTGGTTGTGATCTTCCAGAATTCCCTAGATTCTAGAACGGTCCCCGTGGATTGGAAGGTGGCAAATGTAACCCCGTTATTCAAGAAAGGAGGGAGAGAGAAAACAGGGAACGACAGGCCAGTTAGTCTGACATCGGTCGTCAGGAAAATGCTGGAATCCATTATTAAGGAAGTGGTAACAGGGCATTTAGAAAATCATAATATGATTAGGCAGAGTCAACGTGGTTTTATGGAAGGCACTTGGAGCACTGAGCACAGTTCTGGTCTCCATATACCTTGGTTAGACCACACTTGGAGCACTGTGCACAGTTCTGGTCTCCATATACCTTGGTTAGACCACACTTGGAGCACTGTGCGCAGTTCTGGTCTCCATATACCTTGGTTGGACCACACTTGGAGCACTGTGCGCAGTTCTGGTCTCCATATACCTTGGTTGGACCACACTTGGAGCACTGTGCACAGTTCTGGTCTCCATATACCTTGGTTGGACCACACTTGGAGCACTGTGCACAGTCCTGGTCTCCATATACCTTGGTTAGACCCCACTTGGAGAACTGTGCACAGTTATGGTCTCCATATACCTTGGTTAGACCACACTTGGAGCACTGTGCACAGTTCTGGTCTCCATATACCTTGGTTAGACCACACTTGGAGCACTGTGCGCAGTTCTGGTCTCCATATACCTTGGTTAGACCACACTTGGAGAACTGTGCACAGTTCTGGTCTCCATATACCTTGGTGTGACCACACTTGGAGCACTGTGCACAGTTCTGGTCTCCATATACCTTGGTGTGACCACACTTGGAGCACTGTACACAGTTCTGGTCTGCATATACCTTGGTTAGACATCACTTGGAGCACAGTGCACAGTTCTGGTCTCCATATACCTTGGTTAGACCACACTTGGAGCACTGTGCACAGTTCTGGTCTCCATATACCTCGGTTAGACCACACCTGGAGCACTGTGCACAGTTCTGGTCTCCATATACCTTGGTTAGACCACACTTGGAGCACTGTGCACAGTTCTGGTCTGCATATACCTTGGTTAGACCCCACTTGGAGCACTGTGCACAGTTCTGGTCTCCATATACCTTGGTTAGACCACACTTGGAGAACTGTGCACAGTTCTGGTCTCCATATACCTTGGTGTGACCACACTTGGAGCACTGTGCACAGTTCTGGTCTCCATATACCTTGGTTAGACCCCACTTGGAGCACTGTGCACAGTTCTGGTCTCCATATACCTTGGATAAACACATGAGGGAGAAAGGAATAGAAGGATATGGTGATAGGGTGAGATGGAGTAGGGAGGGAGGGGGCTCGTGTGGAGCATAAACACCAGCATAGACTTGTTGGGCTGAATGGCCTGTTTCTATACTGTAGACTCAATGGACATGTTACAGGGATGGACTCTGTGTGGACTTCTCTCAGTTTTATCCCCCTCCCCGTGGAAGACTCCCCCTCCCCCCGAACTCCCTCCACCCCACCACATATCACCCATCACCTTGTTTCCTCATCTCATTCTTCACCACCTCCAGACCCCCCTGCTTCTCAATGAAGTCGTAGATGACTTTGGAGGTCTCAACGTCGGTTAACTGGTCCTCGCTGATTCCGGCCTTGGTGAAAAATTTCTTCAGGTCAGGGTCCATGTCGTTCGTCTGCGGGAAGAGCAAGGAAGTCCCGTCAGCCTGACGGACCCAATGCCTCCCGGGTCCAGCAATGCCTCCATTTTCAAACCCCTCCATGGCCATCTCGCCCCCTCCTCTCGCTATCTCTGTAACCTCCTCCAGCCCCTACGACCCTCCCAGATCTCTGCGCTCCTCCAATTCCGGCCTCTTGCGCACCCCCCGATTTCCATCGCTCCGCCATTGGCGGCCGTGCCTTCAGCCGCCTCGGCCCTAAGCTCTGGAATTCCCTCCCTAAACCTCTCCGCCTCTCCCTCCTCCTTGAAACCTCCCTCTTTCACCAAGCTTTGGTCACCTGTCCTAATATCGATGTGGCTCCTGTGAAGCCCCTCGGGGCCATTTTACTACGTAAAAGGCGCTATATAAATGCAGGTCCTTCTTTGATCCAAAGGTTTTTTTTTCCGACGGAGAGCTCCCGCTGGGGGAGTCTCCCTCGCAGGGAGCACACTTCGAAAATTACCAGCACAGACTGTACACAAGCCCTCTCCTCTTCACCGAGAGGGCGATGACAACTGGTTACTTACATCGAAGCCTTTGTTCGGGTCCCACCCAACATGTCCAACATGTCTGCAAATAAACAGAGGAGAATCATTGGCCGGGGCAGTCCCTCCAACCCTGCCTCCTCCCCGCACTCTGAGGCAGCCCGGACGCAGGGGAAGTCATTTAAACCTTTCACCCACCCCTCCCTCTCTCCGAAGCGGTGAACTGGGGTCGGGGGCAACTCATTAAAGGCCACGATCGGAGGGTCAGTACCGAGGGAGCGCCGCACTGTCGGAGGGGTGGTACTGAGGGAGCGCCGCACTGTCGGAGGGTCGGTACTGAGGGAGCGCCGCACTGTCGGAGGGTCAGTACTGAGGGAGCGCCGCACCGTCGGAGGGTCGGTACTGAGGGAGCGCCGCACCGTCGGAGGGTCAGTACTGAGGGAGCGCCGCACTGTCGGAGGGTCGGTACTGAGGGAGCGCCGCACTGTCGGAGGGTCAGTACTGAGGGAGCGCCGCACCGTCGGAGGGTCGGTACTGAGGGAGCGCCGCACTGTCGGAGGGTCAGTACTGAGGGAGCACCGCACTGTCGGAGGGTCGGTACTGAGGGAGCGCCGCACTGTCGGAGGGTCAGTACCGAGGGAGCGCCGCACTGTCGGAGGGTCGGTACCGAGGGAACGCCGCACTGTCGGAGGGTCGGTACTGAGGGAGCGCCGCACCATCGGAGGGGTCGTCTTTCGGATGAGACGTTAAACCGAGGCCCCGTCTGCCCCTCTCAGGCGGATGTAAAAGATCCCAGGAAGAAGAGCAGGGGGGAGTTCTCCCCGGGCCAAACTTTGCCCACTCATTGCCGTTTGAAAGCTCGGACTTGTGCCCAGCTTCGGCCTTTGACCTGGCGGGCAGCGTTGCCCTTCGACCCCTGCGAGCGCCGCGCGGCTGCCCCTCACTGGAAGTTGCTGGGCGCTCCGATGTCCGCCTTGGTCATTTTCTTCTTGCCCTTGTCTTTCCCCTTCCCCTTCTTCTTGTCAGCGGGCGCTGGAGTCTGCATCGCCCGGTAGCGGTACGGTGTGATATCCGGATTCTGAATCGACATCGTCATCATGGGGAGCGCGGAGCTGGGAGACGGAGCCTGGAACCCGGGACCTGGGAAAACGGCAACCGGGAGAGGGGGGAGAATCAGACAAAGCGAGATCAGAAACCCCACCAGCTTCCCCCCCGGGGAGGGACCCCGCGGGACAGGCCACCCCCCACCCTCCCTCATTCAGTGCAGCTCCCTCTCCCCTACCCTCCAACTCAATGAGGCTGCCACTGGGATGTAGGCCATTCTCCAGTCCTCCCTGCCCCCTCCCCTTCCTCGGTCCTCCCCTCCTCTCCTCTCCCCTCCACTCCCTTCCCTTCCCCTCAGCTCCCTCCCTCAGTCTTGCCCTCCTCTCCCCTCCCCTACCCTCCTCTCCCCTCCCCTACCCTCCTCTTCTCTCCCCTCCCATTCCCTCCCCTCCTCCTCTCCCCTCCCCTACCCTCCTCTTCTCTCCCCTCCCATTCCCTCCCCTCCTCCTCTCCCCTCCTCTCCCATCCCCTTCTCTCCTCTCCCCTCCCCTCCTCTTCTCTCCCCTCCCATTCCCTCCCCTCCTCTACTCTCCCTTCCCTTCCTCTCTCCCCACCCCCTCCCCTCCCCTCCCCTCCCCCTCCCCTCCCTCCTCTCCCCCTCCTCTCCTCTCCTCTCCCCGTCTCCCCTCCCCCGCTCCTCCTCCTCCTCTCCCCTCCCTTTCTCTCCTCTCCCCATCTCTCCTCCCCTCCCCTACACCCCCTCCCCTCCCTTCTCCTCCCCTCCCCTACACCCCCTCCCCTCCCTTCTCCTCCTCTCCCCTCCCTTCCCCTCCCCTCCTTCCCTTCCCTCCCCTCCTCTCCCCGAGTAAGAGACGAGAGGGGGCTGTGAGGGGGAGGCTGGAGGTGAGAGAGGCTCCAGACCAGGAGGGCCCCCCCCTCCCTCCCCCGTGAGCCTCTCCAGGTATGGGCGCAACGTCCCAGTCTGATTGGAGGGAGACTCACCGTTCGAGTCGGCCGGGGGTACCTGAGGGAGAGGCACCGATACTCTCCTACCTGAGGAAAGACAGACAAGCTTTAATATTCGACCGTGAGAGGCACCCCCTGTGCTTGCAAACCCCCCCCCCCCAAGTTTGTGCATTCCCCCCTCCTCCCAGTGTTGACCTGGGACCTCCGCAACCCCCCCCCACCCAGCTGCCTGCCTGGCCCAAAGTGGCCCCCCCCCCCACCGCCCCCGTTCTCGAAGCGTGAGCCTGGGTGGGATATTCGACTGGGTGGGGCATCGCCGCCGAGCTGTTTGGCGGGGTGGGTGGGGACGCGGGCGGGGTGGGTGGGGCAGCTCAAGGCTTTCGCGGCCTGTCCCCGCTGTGGAGCGACATGACGGGGAGAGGGAAAAGCATTTCCCCGATTGGAACGGATGGAGGCCCGAGACTCAGGAGGGCGAACATTTACCCCAAGTTCAAGATAGGCTTTGCCCCCCGCCCCCCACAGCTCACTGGGTTAATACCCCACCCGGGGCGGGACCGAACCCCACCCCCCCCCCATACAGGTTAGGAAAAGTCCAGGCTTCATTCTCGGCCTGCACTGGGTTCGCAGTGAGAGTGCAACGGCAGAGGGAATCGGCACAGGAGGATCCCACAATCAGAGAATGGCAGCGAGTAATGAAGTGTTACTCACCCTCGGGGACCTGGGGCGGAGGTGGGGCTCCAACATGGCGTTTCTCTGGAAAAGGAGGGAAACGTAGAGCGATTTAGACCAGGCCTTGACCAGGTTAATCAGTCCCGGGGCCTCCGAATTCACCATCTCCTCCTGTCCAGATTACCCCCAACCCCGCCTCAAACAACCTCGCCCTCCCTCGATCGGCACTCGCCCTCCCTCGATCGCCCCTCGCCCTCCCTCGATCGCCCCTCGCCCTCCCTCGATCGCCCCTCGCCCTCCCTCGATCGCCCCTCGCCCTCCCTCGATCGCCCCTCACCTTGTCTTGATCACCCCTCATCGTCCCTCGCCCTCCCACGATCGCCCCTCGCCCTCCCTCGATCGCCCCTCGCCCTCCCTCAATCGCCCTCGCCCTCCCTCGATCGCCCCTCACCTTGTCTTGATCGCCCCTCGCCCTCCCTCGATCGTCCCTCGCCCTCCCTCGATCGCCCCTCGCCCTCCCTCGATCGTCCCTCGCCCTCCCTCGATCGCCCCCACCCTCCCTCGATCGTCCCTCGCCCTCCCTCGATCGCCCCTCGCCCTCCCTCGATCGCCCCTCACCTTGTCTTGATCACCTCTCACCCTCCCTCAATCGTCCCTCGCCCTCCCTCGATCGCCCCTCGCCCTCCCTCGATCGCCCTCGCCCTCCCTCGATCGCCCCTCACCTTGCCTCGATCGCCCCTCGCCCTCCCTCGACCTCCCCTCACCCTCCCTCGATCGCCCCTCGCCCTCCCTCGACCTCCCCTCGCCCTCCCTCGATCGCCCCTCGCCCTCCCTCGACCACCCCTCACCTTGCCTCGATCGCCCCTGGCCCTCCCTCGACCTCCCCTCGCCCTCCCTCGATTGCCCCTCGCCCTCCCTCGACCTCCCCTCACCTTGCCTCGATCGCCCCTCGCCCTCCCTCGACCTCCCCTCACCTTGCCTCGATCGCCCCTCGCCCTCCCTCGACCTCCCCTCACCTTGCCTCGATCGCCCCTCGCCCTCCCTCGACCTCCCCTCACCTTGCCTCGATCGCCCCTCGCCCTCCCTCGACCTCCCCTCACCTTGCCTCGATCGCCCCTCGCCCTCCCTCGACCTCCCCTCGCCCTCCCTCGATCGCCCCTCGCCCTCCCTCGACCTCCCCTCACCTTGCCTCGATCGCCCCTCGCCCTCCCTCGACCTCCCCTCACCCTCCCTCGATCGCCCCTCGCCCTCCCTCGACCTCCCCTCGCCCTCCCTCGATCGCCCCTTCGCCCTCCCTCGACCTCCCCTCACCTTGCCTCGATCGCCCCTCGCCCTGTCTTGTTTGCCTTTGTCTGATTTTTTCTTCGATGATGTTTTGAAATATTTCAGCTTCACATTCATCGGTGAAGTTGAGGCCAGCTTCACAGTCCTGAGGGCACGAGACGATGGATCCAGATTACTGACCACACATTACACGGATTAATAACTCCGCACAGAGAGGGGCCAACGTATCGACCTCGAATTTACAGCAAAGGAGCAGGCCGTTCGGCCCGTCGTGCCTGTGCTGGCTCTGTGAACGAGCTCTCCAATTAGTCCCACTCCCCCCCCTGCTCTTTCCCCTTCCAGTATTTATCCAATTCCCCTTTTGAAAGTTATTATTGAATCTGCTCCCTTTCAGGCAGTGAATTCCAGATCAGAACAACTCGCTGCGTAAAAAACATTCTCCCCCCTCTGGTTCTTTCACCAATCACCTTAAATCTGTGACCTCTGGTTCCCGACCCTCCTGCCACTGGAAACACTTTCTCCTTATTTACTCCATCAAAACCCCTTCATGATTTTGAACACCTCGATTAAATCTCCCCTTAACCTTCTCTGCTCTAAGGAGAACAATCCCAGCTTCTCCAGTCTCTCCACATAACTGAAGTCCCTCATCCCTGGGACCGTTCCAGTAAATCTCCTCTGCACCCTCTCCAAGGGCTGGACATCCTTCCTAAAGTGCGGTGCCCAGAACTGAACACAATACTCCAGCTGAGGCCCAACCAGTGTTTTAGAAAGGTTTAGCATAACTTCCTTTGCTTTTTGTACTCGATGCCTCTGTTAATAAAGCCCAGGATCCCGTCTGCCTTTTCAAAAGCCTTCTCAACCTGTCCTGCCACCTTCGAAGGTTTGTGTACATACACCCCCAGGTCGCTCTGATCCTGCTTTAAAATTGTACCATTTACTTAATATTGCCTCTCCTCATTCTTCCCACCAAAGTTCATCACTTCACACTTCTCTGCCTCAGAGCAATCAAAGTAGTGACTTACGTCAGCAGTGAAAGTGTGGAAATATGGTCGCGGGGCAGAGTATTTGATCTGGTTATACAGTTCCTGCTCCCAAATCAGCTTCCCCTCCTGCAAAGCAAAGGAATGCAATTAAACCTCTTTACAGAAAGGAACTCCCGTTCCCACAGCCCCTCTCACCGCCTCAGGACGTCCCGAAGCCGTTTGCAGCCGATGAAGCACTTTCTGAAGTGCGGTCACTGTTGTAATGTGGGAAACGAGGCAGACAATTTACGCACAGCAAGATCCCACAAACAGCGATGTGATAATGAGCAGATCATCTGTTTTAGTGATTGGTTGAGGGATAAATATTGGCCCCAGGACCCCGGGGAGAACTCCCCCTGCTCTTCTTCCAATAGTGGCCGTGGGATCTTTTACATCCACCTGAGAGGGGCAGACGGGGCCTCGGTTTAACGTCTCATCCGAAATACGGCCCCTCCGACAGTGCAGCGCTCCCTCAGTACCGACCCTCCAACAGTGCGGCGCTCCCTCAGTACCGACCCTCCGACAGTGCAGCGCTCCCTCAGTACCGACCCTCCAACAGTGCGGCGCTCCCTCAGTACCAACCCTCCGACAGTGCAGCGCTCCCTCAGTACAGACCCTCCGACAGTGCGGCGCTCCCTCTGTACTGACCCTCCGACAGTGCGGCGCTCCCTCGGTACCGACCCTCCGACAGTGCAGCGCTCCCTCAGTACTGACCCTCCGACAGTGCGGCGCTCCCTCTGTACTGACCCTCCGACAGGGCGGCGCTCCCTCAGTACAGACCCTCCGACAGTGCGGCGCTCCCTCTGTACTGACCCTCCGACAGTGCGGCGCTCCCTCAGTACTGACCCTCCGAGAGCGCGGCGCTCCCTCAGTACCGACCCTCCGACAGCGCGGCGCTCCCTCAGTACCGACCCTCCGACAGCGCGGCGCTCCCTCAGTACCGACCCTCCGACAGTGCGGCGCTCCCTCAGTACCGACCCTCCGACAGCGCGGCGCTCCCTCAGTACTGACCCTCCGACAGTGCGGCGCTCCCTCAGTACTGACCCTCCGACAGCGCGGCCCTCCCTCAGTACTGACCCTCCGACAGTGCGGCGCTCCCTCAGTACTGACCCTCCGACAGTGCGGCGCCCCCTCAGTACCGACCCTCCGACAGCGCGGCGCTCCCTCAGTAGTGAGCCTCCGACAGTGCGGCGCTCCCTCAGTACTGACCCTCCGACAGTGCGGCGCTCCCTCTGTACTGACCCTCCGACAGGGCGGCGCTCCCTCAGTACAGACCCTCCGACAGTGCGGCGCTCCCTCTGTACTGACCCTCCGACAGTGCGGCGCTCCCTCAGTACTGACCCTCCGACAGCGCGGCGCTCCCTCAGTACCGACCCTCCGACAGCGCGGCGCTCCCTCAGTACCGACCCTCCGACAGCGCGGCGCTCCCTCAGTACCGACCCTCCGACAGTGCGGCGCTCCCTCAGTACCGACCCTCCGACAGCGCGGCGCTCCCTCAGTACTGACCCTCCGACAGTGCGGCGCTCCCTCAGTACTGACCCTCCGACAGTGCGGTGCTCCCTCAGTACCGACCCTCCGACAGTGCGGCGCTCCCTCAGTACCGACCCTCCGACAGCGCGGCGCTCCCTCAGTACTGACCCTCCGACAGCGCGGCCCTCCCTCAGTACTGACCCTCCGACAGTGCGGCGCTCCCTCAGTACTGACCCTCCGACAGTGCGGCGCCCCCTCAGTACCGACCCTCCGACAGCGCGGCGCTCCCTCAGTAGTGAGCCTCCGACAGTGCGGCGCTCCCTCAGTACTGACCCTCCGACAGTGCGGCGCTCCCTCAGTACTGACCCTCCGACAGTGCGGCGCTCCCTCAGTACTGCCCCTCGGTGTATCGGCCGAGATTATGGACTCAAGACCTCTGGAGTGGGACCCAAACCCAAAAAATTCTGACAGCGGCAAGAGAGGATACCCCTGTTATAGTGAAACCCTTTTATAATAAATCTACCCTGTTATAATGAAACCTTTTAGAATAAATCTACCCTGTTATAATGAAACCTTTTATAATAAATCTACCCTGTTATAGTGAAACCCTTTTATAATAAATCTACCCTGTTATAATGAAACCTTTTAGAATAAATCTACCCTGTTATAGTGAAACCTTTTATAATAAATCTACCCTGTTATAATGAAACCTTTTATAATAAATCTACCCTGTTATAGTGAAACCTTTTATAATAAATCTACCCTGTTATAATGAAACCTTTTATAATAAATCTACCCTGTTATAGTGAAACCTTTTATAATAAATCTACCCTGTTATAGTGAAACTCTTTTATAATAAATCTACCCTGTTATAATGAAACCTTTTATAATAAATCTACCCTGTTATAGTGAAACCTTTTATAATAAATCTACCCTGTTATAGTGAAACCTTTTATAATAAATCTACCCTGTTATAGTGAAACCTTTTATAATAAATCTACCCTGTTATAGTGAAACTCTTTTATAATAAATCTACCCTGTTATAATGAAACTCTTTTATAATAAATCTACCCTGTTATAGTGAAACTCTTTTATAATAAATCTACCCTGTTATAGTGAAACCTTTGATAATAAATCTACCCTGTTATAATGAAACCTTTTATAATAAATCTACCCTGTTATAGTGAAACCTTTTATAATAAATCTACCCTGTTATAATGAAACCTTTTATAATAAATCTACCCTGTTATAGTGAAACCTTTTATAATAAATCTACCCTGTTATAGTGAAACCATTTATTATAAATCTACCCTGTTATAGTGAAACCTTTTATAATAAATCTACCCTGTTATAGTGAAACCTTTTATAATAAATCTACCCTGTTATAGTGAAACCTTTTATAATAAATCTACCCTGTTATAGTGAAACCTTTTAGAATAAATCTACCCTGTTATAATGAAACTCTTTTATAATAAATCTACCCTGTTATAGTGAAACCTTTTATAATAAATCTACCCTGTTATAGTGAAACCTTTGATAATAAATCTACCCTGTTATAGTGAAACCTTTTATAATAAATCTACCCTGTTATAGTGAAACCCTTTATAATAAATCTACCCTGTTATAGTGAAACCTTTTATAATAAATCTACCCTGTTATAGTGAAACCTTTTATAATAAATCTACCCTGTTATAGTGAAACCTTTCATAATAAATCTACCCTGTTATAGTGAAACCTTTTATAATAAATCTACCCTGTTATAGTGAAACTCTTTTGTAATAAATCTACCCTGTTATAGTGAAACCTTTTATAATAAATCTACCCTGTTATAGTGAAACTCTTTTATAATAAATCTACCCTGTTATAGTGAAACCTTTTATAATAAATCTACCCTGTTATACTGAAACCCTTTATAATAAATCTACCCTGTTTTAGTGAAACCTTTTATCATAAATCTACCCTGTTATAGTGAAACCTTTTATAATAAATCTACCCTGTTATAGTGAAACCTTTTATAATAAATCTACCCTGTTGTAGTGAAACCTTTTATAATAAATCTACCATGTTATAGTGAAACTCTTTTATAATAAATCTACCCTGTTATAGTGAAACCTTTTGTAATAAATCTACCCTGTTATAGTGAAACCTTTTGTAATAAATCTACCCTGTTATAATGAAACTCTTTTATAATAAATCTACCCTGTTATAATGAAACCTTTTGGAATAAATCTACCCTGTTATAATGAAACTCTTTTGTCATAAATCTACCCTGTTATAATGAAACCTTTTGAAATAAATCTACCCTGTTATAGTGAAACTCTTTTATAATAAATCTACCCTGTTATAATGAAACCTTTTGTCATAAATCTACCCTGTCATAATGAATCCTTTTATAATAAATCTACCCTGTTATAGTGAAACCTTTTATAATAAGTCTACCCTGTTACAGTGAAACTCTTTTATAATAAATGTACACTGTTATAGTGAAACATTTTGTAATAAATCTACCCTGTTATAATGAAACCTTTTATAATAAATCTACCCTGTTATAGTGAAACCTTTTATAATAAATCTGCCCTGTTATAATGAAACCTTTTATAATAAATCTACCCTGTTATAGTGAAACCTTTTATAATAAAACTACCCTGTTATAGTGAAACATTTTATAATAAATCTACCCTGTTATAGTGAAACGTTTTATAATAAATCTACCCTGTTATAGTGAAACCTTTTATAATAATTCTACACAGTTATAGTGAAACTCTTTTATAATAAATCTACCCTGTTATAATGAAACTCTTTTATAATAAATCTACCCTGTTATAGTGAAACTCTTTTATAATAAATCTACCCTGTTATAGTGAAACCTTTTATAATAAATCTACCCTGTTATAATGAAACCTTTTATAATAAATCTACCCTGTTATAGTGAAACCTTTTATAATAAATCTACCCTGTTATAGTGAAACCTTTTATAATAAATCTACCCTGTTATAATGAAACCTTTCATAATAAATCTAGCTGTTATAGTGAAACCTTTTATAATAAATCTACCCTGTTATAGTGAAACCATTTATAATAAATCTACCCTGTTATAGTGAAACCTTTTATAATAAATCTACCCTGTTATAGTGAAACCTTTTATAATAAATCTACCCTGTTATAGTGAAACCTTTTATAATAAATCTACCCTGTTATAGTGAAACCTTTTAGAATAAATCTACCCTGTTATAGTGAAACCTTTTATAATAAATCTACCCTGTTATAGTGAAACCTTTTATAATAAATCTACCCTGTCATAGTGAAACTCTTTTATAATAAATCTACCCTGTTATAGTGAAACCCTTTATAATAAATCTACCCTGTTATAGTGAAACCTTTTATAATAAATCTACCCTGTTATAGTGAAACCCTTTATAATAAATCTACCCTGTTATAGTGAAACCTTTTATAATAAATCTACCCTGTTATAGTGAAACCTTTTATAATAAATCTACCCTGTTATAGTGAAACCTTTTATAATAAATCTACCCTGTTATAGTGAAACCTTTCATAATAAATCTACCCTGTTATAGTGAAACCTTTTATAATATATCTACCCTGTTATAGTGAAACTCTTTTGTAATAAATCTACCCTGTTATAGTGAAACCTTTTATAATAAATCTACCCTGTTATAGTGAAACTCTTTTATAATAAATCTACCCTGTTATAGTGAAACCTTTTATAATAAATCTACCCTGTTATACTGAAACCCTTTATAATAAATCTACCCTGTTTTAGTGAAACCTTTTATCATAAATCTACCCTGTTATAGTGAAACCTTTTATAATAAATCTACCCTGTTATAGTGAAACCTTTTATAATAAATCTACCCTGTTGTAGTGAAACCTTTTATAATAAATCTACCATGTTATAGTGAAACTCTTTTATAATAAATCTACCCTGTTATAGTGAAACCTTTTGTAATAAATCTACCCTGTTATAGTGAAACCTTTTGTAATAAATCTACCCTGTTATAATGAAACTCTTTTATAATAAATCTACCCTGTTATAATGAAACCTTTTGTAATAAATCTACCCTGTTATAATGAAACTCTTTTGTCATAAATCTACCCTGTTATAATGAAACCTTTTGTAATAAATCTACCCTGTTATAGTGAAACTCTTTTATAATAAATCTACCCTGTTATAATGAAACCTTTTGTCATAAATCTACCCTGTCATAATGAATCCTTTTATAATAAATCTACCCTGTTATAGTGAAACCTTTTATAATAAGTCTACCCTGTTACAGTGAAACTCTTTTATAATAAATGTACACTGTTATAGTGAAACATTTTGTAATAAATCTACCCTGTTATAATGAAACCTTTTATAATAAATCTACCCTGTTATAGTGAAACCTTTTATAATAAATCTACCCTGTTATAATGAAACTCTCTTATAATAAATCTACCCTGTTATAGTGAAACCTTTTATAATAAATCTACAGTGTTATAGTGAAACCTTTTATAATAAATCTACCCTGTTATAGTGAAACCTTTTATAATAAATCTACCCTGTTATAGTGAAACTCTTTTATAATAAATCTACCCTGTTATAGTGAAACCTTTTATAATAAATCTCCCCTGTTATAGTGAAACCTTTTATAATAAATCTACCCTGTTATAATGAAACCTTTTATAATAAATCTACCCTGTTATAGTGAAACCTTTTATAATAAATCTACCCTGTTATAGTGAAACCTTTTATCATAAATCTACCCTGTTATAGTGAAACCCTTTTATAATAAATCTACCCTGTTATAGTGAAACTCTTTTATAATAAATCTACCCTGTTATAGTGAAACCTTTTGTAATAAATCTACCCTGTTATAATGAAACGTTTTGTAATAAATCTACCCTGTTATAGTGAAACCTTTTATAATAAATCTACCCTGTTATAGTGAAACCCTTTTATAATAAATCTACCATGTTATAGTGAAACTCTTTTATAATAAATCTACCATGTTATAGTGAAACTCTTTTATAATAAATCTACCCTGTTATAGAACATAAGAACATAAGAACATAAGAAATTGGAGCAGGAGTAGGCCAATCGGCCCCTCGAGCCTGCTCCGCCATTCAATAAGATCATGGCTGATCTGATCCCAACCACAAATCTAAAGAACACAAGAAGTCGGAGCAGGACCCGGCCACATAGCCCCTGGGCCCTCTCCGCCACCCACAGGGCATTGACCGATCCGAACTCAGCTTCATGTCCAATTTCCTGCCCGCTCCCCATAACCCCTAATTCCCTTTACTTCTAGGAAACTGTCTATTTCTGTTTTAAATTTATCTAATGATGTAGCTTCCACAGCTTCCTGGGGCAGCAAATTCCACAGACCTACCACCCTCTGAGTGAAGAAGTTTCTCCTCATCTCAGTTTTGAAAGAGCAGCCCCTTATTCTAAGATTATGCCCCCTAGTTCTAGTTTCATCCATCTTTGGGAACATCCTTACTGCATCCACCCGATCAAGACCCTTCACAATCTTATATGTTTCAATAAGATCGCCTCTCATTCTTCTGAACTCCAATGAGTAGAGTCCCAATCTACTCAACCTCTCCTCATATGTCCGCCCCCTCATCCCCGGGATTAACCGAGTGAACCTTCTTTGTACTGCCTCGAGAGCAAGTATGTCTTTTCTTAAGTATGGAGACCAAAACTGTATGCAGTATTCCAGGTGCGGTCTCACCAATACCTTATATAACTGCAGCAATACCTCCTTGTTTTTATATTCTATCCCCCTAGCAATAAAAGCCAACATTCCGTTGGCTTTCTTGATCACCTGCTGCACCTGCATACCAACTTTTTGATTTTCTTGCACTAGGACCCCCAGATCCCTTTGTACTGCAGTACTTTCCAGTCTCTCGCCATTAAGAAAATAACTTGCTCTCTGATTTTTCCTGCCAAAGTGCATAACCTCACATTTTCCAATATTATATTGCATCTGCCAAATCTCCGCCCACTCACCCAGCCTGTCTATATCCCCTTGCAGGTTTTTTATGTCCTCCTCACTCTCTACTTTCCCTCCCATCTTTGTATCATCTGCAAATTTTGATATGTTGCACTCGGTCCCCTCCTCCAAATCGTTAATATAGATTGTAAAGAGTTGGGGACCCAGCACCGACCCCTGTGGAACACCACTGGTTACTGGTTGCCAGTCCGAAAATGAACCATTTATCCCAACACTCTGCTTCCTGTTCGATAACCAATCCTCCACCCATGCCAGAATATGACCCCCAATCCAGTGATTTTTTATAGTGAAACCTTTTATAATAATTCTACCCTGTTATAGTGAAACCCTTTTATAATCAATCTACCCTGTTATAGTGAAACTCTTTTATAATAAATCTACCCTGTTATAGTGAAACCTTTTATAATAAATCTACTCTGTTATAATGAAACATTTTATAATAAATCTACCCTGTTATAGTGAAACCTTTTATAATAAATCTACCCTGTTATAATGAAACCTTTTATAATAAATCTACCCTGTTATAGTGAAACCTTTTATAATAAATCTACCCTGTTATAATGAAACCTTTTATAATAAATCTACCCTGTTATAGTGAAACTCTTTTATAATAAATCTACCCTGTTATAATGAAACTCTTTTATAATAAATCTACCCTGTTATAATGAAACCTTTTATAATAAATCTACCCTGTTATAGTGAAACCTTTTATAATAAATCTACCCTGTTATAGTGAAACTCTTTTATAATAAATCTACCCTGTTATAGTGAAACTCTTTTATAATAAATCTACCCTGTTATAGTGAAACCTTTTATAATAAATCTACCCTGTCATAGTGAAACCTTTTATCATAAATCTACCCTGTTATAGTGAAACCTTTTATAATAAATCTACCCTGTTTGAGTGAAACTCTTTCATAATAAATCTACCCTGTTATAGTGAAACCTTTTATAATAAATCTACCCTGTTATAATGAAACCTTTTGTACTAAATCTACCCTGTTATAGTGAAACCTTTTATAATAAATCTACCCTGTTATAGTGAAACCTTTTATAATAAATCTACCCTGTTATAGTGAAACCTTTTATAATAAATCTACCCTGTTATAGTGAAACTCTTTCATAATAAATCTACCCTGTTATAGTGAAACCTTTTATAATAAATCTACCCTGTTATAATGAAACCTTTTATAATAAATCTACCCTGTTATAGTGAAAACTTTTATAATAAATCTACCCTGTTATAGTGAAACCTTTTATAATAAATCTACCCTGTTATAGTGAAACTCTTTTAGAATAAATCTACCCTGTTATAGTGAAACTCTTTTATAATAAATCTACCCTGTTATAGTGAAACCTTTTATAATAAATCTACCCTGTTATAGTGAACCCTTTTATAATAAATCTACCCTGTTATAGTGAAACCTTTTATAATAAATCTACCCTGTTATAGTGAAACCTTTTATAATAAATCTACCCTGTTATAGTGAAACCTTTTATAATAAATCTACCCTGTTATAGTGAAACCTTTTATAATAAATCTACCCTGTTATATTGAAACTCTTTTATAACAAATCTACCCTTTTTGAAGTGAACCCTTTTATAATAAATCTACCCTGTTATAGTGAAACTCTTTTATAATAAATCTACCCTGTTATAGTGAAACCTTTTGTAATAAATCTACCCTGTTATAGTGAAACCTTTTATAATAAATCTACCCTGTTATAATGAAACCTTTTATAATAAATCTACCCTGTTATAATGAAACCTTTTATAATAAATCTACCCTGTTATAGTGAAACCTTTTATAATAAATCTACCCTGTTATAATGAAACCTTTTATAATAAATCTACCCTGTTATAGTGAAACCTTTTATAATAAATCTACCCTGTTATAATGAAACCTTTTATAATAAATCGACCCTGTTATAGTGAAACCCTTTTATAATAAATCTACCCTGTTATAGTGAAACTCTTTTATCATAAATCTACCCTGTTATAGTGAAACCTTTATTAATAAATCTACCCTGTTATATTGAAACCTTTTATAATAAATCTACCCTGTTATAGTGAAACCTTTTATAATAAATCTACCCTGTTATAGTGAAACCTTTTATAATAAATCTACCCTGTTATAGTGAAACCTTTTATAATAAATCTACCCTGTTATAGTGAAACTCTTTTATAATAAATCTACCCTGTTATAGTGAAACCCTTTTATAATAAATCTACCCTGTTATAATGAAACCTTTTATAATAAATCTACCCTGTTATAATGAATACTTTTATAATAAATCTACCCTGTTATAGTGAAACCTTTTATAATAAATCTACCCTGTTATAGTGAAACCTTTTATAATAAATCTACCCTGTTATAGTGAAACCTTTTATCATAAATCTACCCTGTTATAGTGAAACCTTTTATAATAAATCTACCCTGTTATAGTGAAACCCTTTTATAATAAATCTACCCTGTTATAATGAAACCTTTTATAATAAATCTACCCTGTTATAGTGAAACTCTTTTTAATAAATCTACCCTGTTATAATGAAACCTTTTATAATAAATCTACCCTGTTATAATGAAACCCTTTTATAATAAATCTACCCTGTTATAGTGAAACCTTTTATAATAAATCTACCCTGTTATAATGAATCCTTTTGTAATAAATCTACCCTGTTATAATGAAACCTTTTATAATAAATCTACCCTGTTATAATGAATCCTTTTGTCATAAATCTACCCTGTTATCATGAAACTCTTTCATAATAAATCTACCCTGTTATAGTGAAACCTTTTATAATAAATCTACCCTGTTATCATGAAACTCTTTTATAATAAATCTACCCTGTTATAGTGAAACCTTTTATAATAAATCTACCCTGTTATAATGAATCCTTTTGTAATAAATCTACCCTGTTATAGTGAAACCTTTTATAATAAATCTACCCTGTTATAATGAAACCTTTTATAATAAATCTACCCTGTTATAGTGAAACCTTTTATAATAAATCTACCCTGTAATAGTGAAAACTTTTATAATAAATCTACCCTGTTATAGTGAAACCTTTTATAATAAATCTACCCTGTTATAGTGAAACCTTTTCTAATAAATCTACCCTGTTATAATGAAACCTTTTATAATAAATCTACCCTGTTATCGTGAAACCTTTTATAATAAATCTACCCTGTTATCGTGAAACCTTTTATCATAAATCGACCCTGTTATAGTGAAACCTTTTATAATAAATCTACCCTGTTATAGTGAAACCTTTTATAATAAATCTACCCTGTTATAATGAAAGCTTTTATAATAAATCTACCCTGTTATAGTGAAACTCTTTTATAATAAATCTACCCTGTTATAGTGAAACTCTTTCTAATAAATCTACCCTGTTATAGTGAAACTCTTTTGTAATAAATCTACCCTGTTATGGTGAAACCTTTTATAATAAATCTACCCTGTTATAGTGAAACCTTTTATAATAAATCTACCCTGTTATAATGAAAGCTTTTATAATAAATCTACCCTGTTATAGTGAAACTCTTTTATAATAAATGTACCCTGTTATAGTGAAACTCTTTCTAATAAATCTACCCTGTTATCGTGAAACTCTTTTGTAATAAATCTACCCTGTTATGGTGAAACCTTTTATAATAAATCTACCCTGTTATAGTGAAACCTTTTATAATAAATCTACCCTGTTATAGTGAAACCTTTTATAATAAATCTACCCTGTTATAGTGAAACCTTTTATAATAAATCTACCCTGTTATAGTGAAACTCTTTTATAATAAATCTACCCTGTTATAATGAAACCTTTTATAATAAATCTACCCTGTTATAGTGAAACTCTTTTATAATAAATCTACCCTGTTATAGTGAAACTCTTTTCTAATAAATCTACCCTGTTATAATGAATCCTTGAAAATAAATCTACCCTGTTATAGTGAAACCTTTTATAATAAATCTACCCTGTTATAATGAATCCTTTTATAATAAATCTACCCTGTTATAGTGAAACCTTTTATAATAAATCTACCCTGTTATAGTGAAACCTTTTATAATAAATCTACCCTGTTATAGTGAAACCTTTTATAATAAATCTACCCTGTTATAGTGAAACCTTTTATAATAAATCTACCCTGTTATAATGAAACCTTTTATAATAAATCTACCCTGTTATAATAAATCCTTTTATTATAAATCTACCCTGTTATAATGAAACCTTTTATAATAAATCTACCCTGTTATAGTGAAACTCTTTTATAATAAATCTGCCCTGTTATAGTGAAACCCTTTATAATAAATCTACCCTGTTATAGTGAAACCTTTTATAATAAATCTACCCTGTTATAGTGAAACTCTTTTATAATAAATCTACCCTGTTATAGTGAAACCTTTTATAATAAATCTACCCTGTTATAATGAAACCTTTCATAATAAATCTACCCTGTTATAGTGAAACCTTTTATAATAAATCTACCCTGTTATAGTGAAACCTTTTATAATAAATCTACCCTGTTATAGTGAAACCCTTTGTAATAAATCTACCCTGTTATAGTGAAACCTTTTATAATAAATCTACCCTGTTATAGTGAAACCTTTTATAATAAATCTACCCTGTTATAGTGAAACCCTTTTATAATAAATCTACCCTGTTATAGTGAAACCCTTTGTAATAAATCTACCCTGTTATAGTGAAACCTTTTATAATAAATCTACCCTGTTATAGTGAAACCTTTTATAATAAATCTACCCGGTTATAATGAAACCTTTGATAAGAAATCTACCCTGTTATAGTGAAACCCTTTATAATAAATCTACCCTGTTATAGTGAAACCTTTTATAATAAATCTACCCGGTTATAATGAAACCTTTTATAATAAATCTACCCTGTTATAGTGAAACCTTTTATAATAAATCTACCCTGTTATAGTGAAACCTTTTATAATAAATCTACCCTGTTATAATGAAACCTTTTATAATAAATCTACCCTGTTATAGTGAAACCTTTTATAATAAATCTACCCTGTTATAGTGAAACTCTTTTATAATAAATCTACCCTGTTATAGTGAAACCTTTTATAATAAATCTACCCTGTTATAGTGAAACTCTTTTATAATAAATCTACCCTGTTTTAGTGAAACCTTTTATAATAAATCTACCCTGTTATAGTGAAACCTTTTATAATAAATCTACCCTGTTATAGTGAAACCCTTTATAATAAATCTACCCTGTTATAGTGAAACCTTTTATAATAAATCTACCCTGTTATAGTGAAACCTTTTATAATAAATCTACCCTGTTATAGTGAAACCCTTTTATAATAAATCTACCCTGTTATAGTGAAACCTTTTATAATAAATCTACCCTGTTATAGTGAAACCTTTTATAATAAATCTACCCTGTTATAGTGAAACCTTTTATAATAAATCTACCCTGTTATAGTGAAACTCTTTTATAAGAAATCTACCCTGTTATAATGAAACCTTTTATAATAAATCTACCCTGTTATAATGAAACCCTTTATAATAAATCTACCCTGTTATAGTGAAACCTTTTATAATAAATCTACCCTTTTATAGTGAAACGCCCCTGTTATAGTGAAATGCCCCTTTTATAATGAAATGCCCCTTTTATAGTGAAATGCCCCTGTTATAATGAAATGCCCCTGTTATAATGAAATGCCCCTGTTATAGTGAAATGCCCCTGTTATAATGAAATGCCCCTGTTATAGTGAAATGCCCCTGTTATAATGAAATGCCCCTGTTATAGTGAAATGCCCCTGTTATAATGAAATGCCCCTGTTATAATGAAATGCCCCTGTTATAGTGAAATGCCCCTGTTATAGTGAAATGCCCCTGTTATAGTGAAATGCCCCTGTTATAATGAAATGCCCCTGTTATAATGAAATGCCCCTGTTATAATGAAATGCCCCTGTTATAGTGAAATGCCCCTGTTATAGTGAAATCTCTGTATTGTACAGCTACCATTGTAATGATACCCTCCTCTATTTTTCACTTATTATTAATCTTCTTGATGACGGATGATGGATTGTCCAGACCGAGGTTCAGACCTACCTTCAGACTGTAGACTCGGATGAAATATGACCTCCTCGGGTTGTCCTTAATGAAAGAGGCAACTCCACAGCATCTCATGGTCCATTGGTTGGTGCTGTTGGGCAGTGCCAGGTATACCTGGACCACCGTGGAGGCCAGCGTCTGCGGACAGAGCACACGACAAGGTAGCGGAGGAGGGTGTGGGAACGGTTCATAGTAACTGTAAGGACACATCTTTTTCCATCAGCACACACTGCAGGGACACACACGGGGCCGTACAGTCCCAGACAGGAGTGAATCGTTCCCTTTTACCCACTGTGTACTGTACAATGTACAGGAGCTGATACTGAGACACACACGGGCCGTACAGTCTCAGACCGGAGTGAATCGTTCCCTTTTACCCACTGTGTACTGTACAATGTACAGGAGCTGACACTGAGACACACACGGGCCGTACAGTCCCAGACAGGAGTGAATCGTTCCCTTTTACCCACTGTGTACTGTCCATGTACAGGAGCTGACACTGAGACACACACGGGGCCGTACAGGACCAGACAGGAGTGAATCGTTCCCTTTTACCCACTGTGTACTGTACAATGTACAGGAGCTGATACTGAGACACACACGGGCCGTACAGTCTCAGACCGGAGTGAATCGTTCCCTTTTACCCACTGTGTACTGTACAATGTACAGGAGCTGACACTGAGACACACACGGGCCGTACAGTCCCAGACAGGAGTGAATCGTTCCCTTTTACCCACTGTGTACTGTCCATGTACAGGAGCTGACACTGAGACACACACGGGGCCGTACAGGACCAGACAGGAGTGAATCGTTCCCTTTTACCCACTGTGTACTGTACAATGTACAGGAGCTGACACTGAGACACACACGGGCCGTACAGTCCCAGACAGGAGTGAATCGTTCCCTTTTACCCACTGTGTACTGTACAATGTACAGGAGCTGACACTGAGACACACACGGGCCGTACAGTCCCAGACAGGAGTGAATCGTTCCCTTTTACCCACTGTGTACTGTCCATGTACAGGAGCTGACACTGAGACACACACGGGGCCGTCCAGTCCCAGACAGGAGTGAATCGTTCACTTTTACCCACTGTATACTGTCCATGTACAGGAGCTGACACTGAGACACACACGGGGCCGTACAGTCCCAGACAGGAGGGAATCGTTCCCCTTTTACCCACTGTGTACTGTACAATGTACAGGAGCTGACACTGAGACACACACGGGCCGTACAGGACCAGACAGGAGTGAATCGTTCCCCTTTTACCCACTGTGTACTGTACAATGTACAGGAGCTGACACTGAGACACACACAGGCCGTACAGGACCAGACAGGAGTGAATCGTTCCCTTTTACCCACTGTGTACTGTACAATGTACAGGAGCTGACACTGAGACACACACGGGGCCGTACAGTCCCAGACAGGAGTGAATTGTTCCCTTTTACCCACTGTGTACTGTACAATGTACAGGAGCTGACACTGAGACACACACGGGGCCGTACAGTCCCAGACAGGAGTGAATCGTTCCCTTTTACCCACTGTGTACTGTCCAATGTACAGGAGCTGACACTGAGACACACACGGGCCGTACAGTCTCAGACAGGAGTGAATCGTTCCCTTTTACCCACTGTGTACTGTACAATGTACAGGAGCTGACACTGAGACACACACGGGGCCGTACAGTCCCAGACAGGAGTGAATTGTTCCCTTTTACCCACTGTGTACTGTACAATGTACAGGAGCTGACACTGAGACACACACGGGGCCGTACAGTCCCAGACAGGAGTGAATCGTTCCCTTTTACCCACTGTGTACTGTCCAATGTACAGGAGCTGACACTGAGACACACACGGGCCGTACAGTCTCAGACAGGAGTGAATCGTTCCCCTTTTACCCACTGTGTACTGTACAATGTACAGGAGCTGACACTGAGACACACACGGGGCCGTACAGTCCCAGACAGGAGTGAATCGTTCCCTTTTACCCACTGTGTACTGTACAATGTACAGGAGCTGACACTGAGACACACACGGGGCCGTACAGTCCCAGACAAGAGTGAATCGTTCCCTTTTACCCACTGTGTACTGTCCATGTACAGGAGCTGACACTGAGACACACACGGGGCCGTACAGTCCCAGACAGGAGTGAATCGTTCCCTTTTACCCACTGTGTACTGTACAATGTACAGGAGCTGACACTGAGACACACACGGGCCGTACAGTCCCAGACAGGAGTGAATCGTTCCCTTTTACCCACTGTGTACTGTACAATGTACAGGAGCTGACACTGAGACACACACGGGGCCGTACAGTCCCAGACAGGAGTGAATCGTTCCCCTTTTACCCACTGTGTACTGTCCATGTACAGGAGCTGACACTGAGACACACACGGGGCCGTACAGTCCCAGACAGGAGTGAATCGTTCCCTTTTACCCACTGTGTACTGTACAATGTACAGGAGCTGACACTGAGACACACACGGGCCGTACAGTCCCAGACAGGAGGGAATCGTTCCCTTTTACCCACTGTGTACTGTACAATGTACAGGAGCTGACACTGAGACACACACGGGGCCGTACAGTCCCAGACAGGAGTGAATCGTTCCCCTTTTACCCACTGTGTACTGTCCATGTACAGGAGCTGACACTGAGACACACACGGGGCCGTACAGTCCCAGACAGGAGTGAATCGTTCCCTTTTACCCACTGTGTACTGTACAATGTACAGGAGCTGACACTGAGACACACACGGGCCGTACAGTCCCAGACGGGAGTGAATCGTTCCCTTTTACCCACTGTGTACTGTACAATGTACAGGAGCTGACACTGAGACACACACGGGCCGTACAGTCCCAGACAGGAGGGAATCGTTCCCTTTTACCCACTGTGTACTGTCCATGTACAGGAGCTGACACTGAGACACACACGGGCCGTACAGTCCCAGACGGGAGGGAATCGTTCCCTTTTTATCTGCACTGTGGGGCCTCGCCCCTTCTCCTGGTGTCCTGCACCGTGGATATCGGACAGGCTGGAACGTCTGAGGAAGGAGCCAGCTTGAGAAACCAAATCACCTTTTCTGACTTCTCCAAATGGAATCACCAGAAGAAGATGATTGCAGAAAACCGCAAGGGAAATCTTCTCAAATAACAAATTGCCAGCAGAAGGAAAGAACTCCCGTTTCTCCAGGGCCTCTCACCATCTCAGGACGTCCCAGAGCTTCACAGACAATGAAGTACTTTCTGAAGTGTGGTCACTGTTGTAATGTGGGAAACGCAGCAGCCAATCTGCGCACAGCAAGATCCCACAAACAGCAATGTGATAATGACCCAGATCATCTGTTTTTTAGTGATGTTGGTTGAGGGATAAATATTGGCCTCAGGACCCCGGGGAGAACTCCCCCTGCTCTTCTTCCAATAGTGGCCGTGGGATCTTTTACATCCACCTGAGAGGGGCAGACGGGGCCTCGGTTTAATGTCTCATCTGAAAGACGGCCCCTCCGACAGTGCGGCGCTCCCTCAGTACCGCCCCTCCGACAGTGCGGCGCTCCCTCAGTACCGACCCTCCGACAGTGCGGCGCTCCCTCAGTACTGCCCCTCCGACAGTGCGGCGCTCCCTCAGTACTGACCCTCCGACAGTGCGGCGCTCCCTCAGTACTGACCCTCCGACAGTGCGGCGCTCCCTCAGTACTGCCCCTCCGACAGTGCGGCGCTCCCTCAGTACTGACCCTCCGACAGTGCGGCGCTCCCTCAGTACTGACCCTCCGACAGTGCGGCGCTCCCTCAGTACTGCACTGGGAGTGTCGGCCTGGATTATGGGGCCCGAGTCTCTGCAGTGGGGGCTCGAACCCTCGACCTTCTCACCCAGAGGCGAGCGTGAGGCCCGCTGAGCTATGAAGAAGGGGTCCGTGGCACAGGGGGAGGTGGCTGAAGAGGGACAATGGCCTTTTGGACTCAATGAACCTGTACCTAACCTGGGTAGGCCCAAATATCATATACAGGGGACGGGGGGCTTATTCCCTTCACTCCTTTACCCCCACTCACTCCCCCGAACATCCTTGCAGCTCTTGCAAAGTGCACGTGCGTGGGAATGTGGAGCGAGGAACAAGGATTGGACAAGGCCGCGATGCCCCCTGTATGCGAATAGCCGGCCAAACGTCCCGCTGTAAACTCATGAAGGGTCCCCTTGGTCGAGATGCCGTGAATGTAGCTGTGTCTCGAGGGATTACAAGCAGAAAAAAGGCTGCATCGAGCCCCCGGACGCCAGGTAGCTGTGGGGAGCCGAGCTACAAGGCTTGGGGCGGGGGAGCAGCTGATTCGTCAACGCGGAGGCCCAGAACGGAGCCAGAGCGAGGAACACAGGAAGTGGTGTGAACAGAACCCGCCTGATTCACAGCTGGGTGTAAACAGGAAACACCTCAAAATACAAGAGCAGAACAAGCAAGAGAACATTTCCTCTCCAGTAACTGACTGTACCTGACCTGGGAGTGTTTGATGGGACAGTGGAGAGGGAGCTTTACTCTGTATCTAACCCTGTACCTGCCCTGGGAGTGTTTGATGGGACAGTGTAGAGGGAGCTTTACTCTGTATCTAACCCTGTACCTGCCCTGGGAGTGTTTGACGGGACAGTGTGGAGGGAGCTTTACTCTGTATCTAACCCTGTACCTGCCCTGGGAGTGTTTGACGGGACAGTGTAGAGGGAGCTTTACTCTGTATCTAACCCTGTACCTGCCCTGGGAGTGTTTGATGGGACAGTGTAGAGGGAGCTTTACTCTGTATCTAACCCTGTACCTGCCCTGGGAGTGTTTGATGGGACAGTGTAGAGGGAGCTTTACTCTGTATCTAACCCTGTACCTGCCCTGGGAGTGTTTGATGGGACAGTGCAGAGGGAGCTTTACTCTGTATCTAACCCTGTACCTGCCCTGGGAGTGTTTGATGGGACAGTGTAGAGGGAGCTTTACTCTGTATCTAACCCTGTACCTGCCCTGGGAGTGTTTGATGGGACAGTGTAGAGGGAGCTTTACTCTGTATCTAACCCTGTACCTGCCCTGGGAGTGTTTGATGGGACAATGTAAAGGGAGCTTTACTCTGTATCTAACCCTGTACCTGCCCTGGGAGTGTTTGATGGGACAGTGTAGAGGGAGCTTTACTCTGTATCTAACCCTGTACCTCCCCTGGGAGTGTTTGATGGGACAGTGTAGAGGGAGCTTTAGTCTCGCTGGGGTACGGGTCCCACAGACACCGACTCTCACTGGGGTACGGGTCCCACAGACACCGACTCTCACTGGGGTACGGGTCCCACAGACACCGACTTTCACTGGGGTACGGGTCCCACAGACACCGACTCTCACTGGGGTACGGGTCCCACACACACCGACTCTCACTGGGGTACGGGTCCCACAGACACCGACTCTCACTGGGGTACGGGTCCCACACACACCGACTCTCACTGGGGTACGAGTCCCACACACACCGACTCTCACTGGGGTACGGGTCCCACAGACACTGACTCTCACTGGGGTACGGGTCCCACACACACCGACTCTCACTGGGGTACGAGTCCCACACACACCGACTCTCACTGGGGTACGGGTCCCACACACACCGACCCTCACTGGGGTACGGGTCCCACAGACACCGACTCTCACTGGGGTACGGGTCCCACAGACACTGACTCTCACTGGGGTACGGGTCCCACAGACACCGACTCTCACTGGGGTATGGGTCCCACAGACACTGACTCTCACTGGGGTACGGGTCCCACAGACACGGACTCTCACTGGGGTACGGGTCCCACACACACCGACTCTCACTGGGGTACGGGTCCCACACACACTGACTCTCACTGGGGTACGGGTCCCACAGACACCGACTCTCACTGGGGTACGGGTCCCACAGACACTGACTCTCACTGGGGTACGGGTCCCACAGACACTGACTCTCACTGGGGTACGGGTCCCACAGACACCGACTCTCACTGGGGTACGGGTCCCACAGACACCGAGTCTCACTGGGGTACGGGTCCCACACACACCGACTCTCACTGGGGTACGGGTCCCACAGACACCGACTTTCACTGGGGTACGGGTCCCACAGACACCGACTCTCACTGGGGTACGGGTCCCACACACACCGACTCTCACTGGGGTACGGGTCCCACAGACACCGACTCTCACTGGGGTACGGGTCCCACACACACCGACTCTCACTGGGGTACGGGTCCCACAGACACTGACTCTCACTGGGGTACGGGTCCCACAGACACCGACTCTCACTGGGGTACGGGTCCCACAGACACCGAGTCTCACTGGGGTACGGGTCCCACACACACCGACTCTCACTGGGGTACGGGTCTCACACACACCGACTCTCACTGGGGTACGGGTCCCACAGACACCGACTCTCACTGGGGTACGGGTCCCACACACACCGACTCTCACTGGGGTACGGGTCCCACACACACCGACTCTCACTGGGGTACGGGTCCCACACACACCGACTCTCACTGGGGTACGGGTCCCACAGACACCGACTCTCACTGGGGTACGGGTCTCACAGACACTGACTCTCACTGGGGTACGGGTCCCACAGACACTGACTCTCACTGGGGTACGGGTCCCACAGATACCGACTCTCACTGGGGTACGGGTCCCACAGACACCGACTCTCACTGGGGTACGGGTCCCACAGACACCGACTCTCACTGGGGTACGGGTCCCACACACACTGACTCTCACTGGGGTACGGGTCCCACAGACACCGACTCTCCCTGGGGTACGGGTCCCACAGACACTGACTCTCACTGGGGTACGGGTCCCACAGACACCGACTCTCCCTGGGGTACGGGTCCCACAGACACTGACTCTCACTGGGGTACGGGTCCCACAGACACTGACTCTCACTGGGGTACGGGTCCCACACACACCGACTCTCACTGGGGTACGAGTCCCACACACACCGACTCTCACTGGGGTACGGGTCCCACACACACCGACCCTCACTGGGGTACGGGTCCCACAGACACCGACTCTCACTGGGGTACGGGTCCCACAGACACTGACTCTCACTGGGGTACGGGTCCCACAGACACCGACTCTCACTGGGGTATGGGTCCCACAGACACTGACTCTCACTGGGGTACGGGTCCCACAGACACGGACTCTCACTGGGGTACGGGTCCCACACACACCGACTCTCACTGGGGTACGGGTCCCACACACACTGACTCTCACTGGGGTACGGGTCCCACAGACACCGACTCTCACTGGGGTACGGGTCCCACAGACACTGACTCTCACTGGGGTACGGGTCCCACAGACACTGACTCTCACTGGGGTACGGGTCCCACAGACACCGACTCTCACTGGGGTACGGGTCCCACAGACACCGAGTCTCACTGGGGTACGGGTCCCACACACACCGACTCTCACTGGGGTACGGGTCTCACACACACCGACTCTCACTGGGGTACGGGTCCCACAGACACCGACTCTCACTGGGGTACGGGTCCCACACACACCGACTCTCACTGGGGTACGGGTCCCACACACACCGACTCTCACTGGGGTACGGGTCCCACACACACCGACTCTCACTGGGGTACGGGTCCCACAGACACCGACTCTCACTGGGGTACGGGTCTCACAGACACTGACTCTCACTGGGGTACGGGTCCCACAGACACTGACTCTCACTGGGGTACGGGTCCCACAGATACCGACTCTCACTGGGGTACGGGTCCCACAGACACCGACTCTCACTGGGGTACGGGTCCCACAGACACCGACTCTCACTGGGGTACGGGTCCCACACACACTGACTCTCACTGGGGTACGGGTCCCACAGACACCGACTCTCCCTGGGGTACGGGTCCCACAGACACTGACTCTCACTGGGGTACGGGTCCCACAGACACCGACTCTCCCTGGGGTACGGGTCCCACAGACACTGACTCTCACTGGGGTACGGGTCCCACAGACACTGACTCTCACTGGGGTACGGGTCCCACACACACCGACTCTCCCTGGGGTACGGGTCCCACAGACACTGACTCTCACTGGGGTACGGGTCCCACACACACCGACTCTCACTGGGGTACGGGTCTCACAGACACTGACTCTCACTGGGGTACGGGTCCCACAGACACTGACTCTCACTGGGGTACGGGTCCCACAGATACCGACTCTCACTGGGGTACGGGTCCCACAGACACCGACTCTCACTGGGGTACGGGTCCCACAGACACCGACTCTCACTGGGGTACGGGTCCCACACACACTGACTCTCACTGGGGTACGGGTCCCACAGACACCGACTCTCCCTGGGGTACGGGTCCCACAGACACTGACTCTCACTGGGGTACGGGTCCCACAGACACCGACTCTCCCTGGGGTACGGGTCCCACAGACACTGACTCTCACTGGGGTACGGGTCCCACAGACACTGACTCTCACTGGGGTACGGGTCCCACACACACCGACTCTCCCTGGGGTACGGGTCCCACAGACACTGACTCTCACTGTGGTACGGGTCCCACACACACCGACTCTCACTGGGGTACGGGTCCCACACACACCGACTCTCACTGGGGTACGGGTCCCACAGACACCGACTCTCACTGGGGTACGGGTCCCACAGACACCGACTCTCACTGGGGTACGGGTCCCACAGACACTGACTCTCCCTGGGGTACGGGTCCCACAGACACTGACTCTCCCTGGGGTACGGGTCCCACACACACCGACTCTCACTGGGGTACGGGTCCCACAGACACTGACTCTCCCTGGGGTACGGGTCCCACACATACCGACTCTCACTGGGGTACGGGTCCCACAGACACCGACTCTCACTGGGGTACGGGTCCCACACATACCGACTCTCACTGGGGTACGGGTCCCACAGACACCGACTCTCACTGGGGTACGGGTCCCACAGACACCGACTCTCACTGGGGTACGGGTCCCACAGACACCGACTCTCATTGGGGTACGGGTCCCACAGACACCGACTCTCACTGGGGTACGGGTCCCACAGACACTGACTCTCACTGGGGTACGGGTCCCACAGACACCGACTCTCACTGGGGTACGGGTCCCACAGACACTGACTCTCACTGGGGTACGGGTCCCACAGACACCGACTCTCACTGGGGTATGGGTCCCACAGACACTGACTCTCACTGGGGTACGGGTCCCACAGACACGGACTCTCACTGGGGTACGGGTCCCACAGACACCGACTCTCACTGGGGTACGGGTCCCACAGACACCGACTCTCACTGGGGTACGGGTCCCACAGACACCGACTCTCACTGGGGTACGAGTCCCACACACACCGACCCTCACTGGGGTACGGGTCCCACAGACACCGACTCTCCCTGAGGTACGGGTCCCACGGACATTGACCCTCACTGGGGTACGGGTCCCACAGACACCGACTCTCACTGGGGTACGGGTCCCACAGACACCGACTCTCACTGGGGTACGGGTCCCACACACACCGACTCTCACTGGGGTACGGGTCCCACAGACACTGACTCTCACTGGGGTACGGGTCCCACACACACCGACTCTCACTGGGGTACGGGTCCCACAGACACTGACTCTCACTGGGGTACGGGTCCCACAGACACTGACTCTCACTGGGGTACGGGTCCCACAGACACCGACTCTCACTGGGGTACGGGTCCCACAGACACCGAGTCTCACTGGGGTACGGGTCCCACACACACCGACTCTCACTGGGGTACGGGTCCCACACACACTGACTCTCACTGGGGTACGGGTCCCACACACACCGACTCTCACTGGGGTACGGGTCTCACACACACCGACTCTCACTGGGGTACGGGTCCCACAGACACCGACTCTCACTGGGGTACGGGTCCCACACACACCGACTCTCACTGGGGTACGGGTCCCACACACACCGACTCTCACTGGGGTACGGGTCCCACACACACCGACTCTCACTGGGGTACGGGTCCCACAGACACCGACTCTCACTGGGGTACGGGTCTCACAGACACTGACTCTCACTGGGGTACGGGTCCCACAGATACCGACTCTCACTGGGGTACGGGTCCCACAGACACCGACTCTCACTGGGGTACGGGTCCCACAGACACCGACTCTCACTGGGGTACGGGTCCCACACACACTGACTCTCACTGGGGTACGGGTCCCACAGACACCGACTCTCCCTGGGGTACGGGTCCCACAGACACTGACTCTCCCTGGGGTACGGGTCCCACAGACACTGACTCTCACTGGGGTACGGGTCCCACACACACCGACTCTCACTGGGGTACGGGTCCCACACACACCGACTCTCACTGGGGTACGGGTCCCACAGACACCGACTCTCACTGGGGTACGGGTCCCACAGACACCGACTCTCACTGGGGTACGGGTCCCACAGACACTGACTCTCCCTGGGGTACGGGTCCCACAGACACTGACTCTCCCTGGGGTACGGGTCCCACACACACCGACTCTCACTGGGGTACGGGTCCCACAGACACTGACTCTCCCTGGGGTACGGGTCCCACACATACCGACTCTCACTGGGGTACGGGTCCCACAGACACCGACTCTCACTGGGGTACGGGTCCCACACATACCGACTCTCACTGGGGTACGGGTCCCACAGACACCGACTCTCACTGGGGTACGGGTCCCACAGACACCGACTCTCACTGGGGTACGGGTCCCACAGACACCGACTCTCATTGGGGTACGGGTCCCACAGACACCGACTCTCACTGGGGTACGGGTCCCACAGACACTGACTCTCACTGGGGTACGGGTCCCACACACACCGATTCTCACTGGGGTACGGGTCCCACAGACACCGACTCTCACTGAGGTACGGGTCCCACAGACACCGACTCTCACTGAGGTACGGGTCCCACAGACACCGACTCTCACTGGGGTACGGGTCCCACAGACACCGACTCTCACTGGGGTACGGGTCCCACAGACACTGACTCTCACTGGGGTACGGGTCCCACACACACCGACTCTCACTGAGGTACGGGTCCCACAGACACCGACTCTCACTGAGGTACGGGTCCCACAGACACCGACTCTCACTGGGGTACGGGTCCCACAGACACCGACTCTCACTGGGGTACGTGTCCCACAGACGCCGACTCTCACTGGGGTACGGGTCCCACGGACACTGACTCTCACTGGGGTACGGGTCCCACAGACACTGACTCTCACTGGGGTACGGGTCCCACACACACTGACTCTCACTGGGGTACGGGTCCCACACACACCGACTCTCACTGGGGTACGGGTCCCACAGACACGGACTCTCACTGGGGTACGGGTCCCACACACACCGACTCTCACTGGGGTACGGGTCCCACAGACACCGACTCTCACTGGGGTACGGGTCCCACAGACACCGACTCTCACTGGGGTGCGGGTCCCACAGACACCGACTCTCACTGGGGTACGGGTCCCACAGACACCGACTCTCACTGGGGTACGGGTCCCACAGACACCGACTCTCACTGGGGTACGGGTCCCACAGACACTGACTCTCATTGGGGTACGGGTCCCACCCACACTGACTCTCACTGGGGTACAGGTCCCACCCAGGTATCCGCTCTTCCTGTGTGAGTCCCGACAGCTGAGATTCAGTCGACAGCTCGGGCCGGTGACTCTGAGTCTTGTGGGCCCTTCTGTGCCTCTCAGATCCCGTCGCTCCCCTTTTGCCCCCCCCCCTGAGACTCACCACATTCCTCCGTCCCAGTAGCTCCAAGAGGACCTGATTCTCCTGCTCGGTCAGCAGCTGCGACTGGACATTTTCTTGCCTCTGGCCTCTGCTCATGGTTCCGGCCTGGCTGGCTGCAGCGTTCAGTAAATCCCCTTTCTCTCCGCAGCTACTTCCTCACTGCGCAGTGCAGACGAGCCTCAGGAAGTCGGCTCTGACCACAGGCACTGCGAGGAGCTCACAACGTGACTCGAGCAGTGCATGGGGCCGAGACACCTCCCAAACCGAGGCTTTTCTCCATCCTTGCGTTCGATCCCTCCACGGCCCTCCTCACCCCCCCGCCTCCCTGTCTCTGTAACCTCCTCCAGCCCCTACGACCCTCCCAGGTCTCTGCGCCCCTCCAATTCCGGCCTCTTGTCCATCCCCCCGATTCCCATCGCTCCACCATTGGCGGCCGTGCCTTCAGCCGCCTCGGCCCGAAGCTCTGGAATTCCCTCCCTGAACCTCTCCGCCTCTCTCTCCTCCTTTAAGACGCTCCTTAAAACCTCCCTCTTTGACCGAGCTTTTGGTCGCCTGTCCTAATATCTCCTCAGGTGACTCGGTGTCTGATTTCCGTTCCTGTGAAGCACCTCGGGGATGTTTTACTCTGTTAAAGGCACTGGATAAATGCAGGTTATCTTGCACAGAGCAGACACCAGATCCCTTCCGAGCTGGCTCCCCCCTCCCATTCATTCATCCATCACTTATCTCCGACCTTCGAACACAGCAATCCGACAAAATTCCTCCCTCAGTAGTCTCCAGGATTCTTCGGTAAGGATTTCTCCCCACCCAGCCTCCCGTTACCCTCCCTCCCACCCCACTCCTCTCCCGCCCGAGGCTGGGGCCGAGTTCCCAGGGAGCCTCATGTGTTTATCCAGCTTCCCCTTAAATCCATCTCTGTTATTCCCCTCAACCACTCCCTGTGGGAGTGAGTTCCACATTCTCACCACTCTCTGGGTAAAGAAGTTTCTCCTGAATTCCCGATTGGATTTATTACTGACTATCTTATATTTACGGCCCCGAGTTCTGGTCTCCCCCACAAATGGAAACATCTTCTCTACGTCTACCCTATCGAAACCCCTTCATAATTTTAAAGACCTCGATCAGGTCACCCCTCAGTTTTCTCTTTTCTAGAGAAAAGGGCCCCAGCCTGTTCAGTCTTTCCTGATAGTTAGAACCTCTCAGTTCTGATATCATCCTTGTAAATCTTTTTTGCACCTTCTCCAGTGCCTCTATATCCTTTTTATAATATGGAGACCAGAACTGTGCACAGTGCTCCAAGTGTGGTCTAACCAAGGTATATGGAGAACAGAACTGTGCACAGTGCTCCAAGTGGGGTCTAACCAAGGTATATGGTGACCAGAACTGTGCACAGTGCTCTGAGTGTGGTCTAACCAAGGTATATGGAGACCAGAACTGTGCACAGTGCTCCGAGTGTGGTCTAACCAAGGTATATGGAGACCAGAACTGTGCACAGCGCTCCAAGTGGGGTCTAACCAAGGTTCTATTCGAGTTTGACATAACGTCTCTGCTTTTCAATTCTATCCCTTTAGAAATGAACCTCAGTTGCTTAAAAACACCCCAGAAGGAAAGGACAGAGAGCACACACACACACACACACATGATACGACTGGAGCTCGGTGTTTTTTTATTGGGCTAAATTGCCGATAAATCTACATGACATTCAGCCTTGGAATCCCTCTCCGCGAACAGCTTGGAACGACAAACGGAGAAGGCAAACATGCGGATTTGAGACGAGAAGGGAGGTGAGGGAGGGGGGTGATGGTGGGGGAAGAGAGCGAGAGAGAGAGGCGGGGAGGGAACAAAGATTAGAAGGACTTTACTGACAGCCCTTGCATATATCCATAATATTGCTTTAAGTTATAGAGTGCATCGGCTCGGAATCTAATTCCCATTTTGCCGTGATCATGGAGGCACCTTGTTCGGGTGAGAGGGTAATGCCCGCGCCCCTCTCTAGGCAGCTCCCCATCTTCTTGCTGCGGTCGGGATTGTGCTATGTACATATATACAATCCTTCATCCGCTCCCTCCCTCCCTCCGGCTCTCTTCCCCGCCCTTCGAAGTCTTGCCGTCCGCCATTTTCCCATCCCCCCCCCCCCCCGCACACAGCCGGCCCTCCAGTCCCACAAAAGGTCGTGCGGGCGTCACCACGCCCTGCGTCTCGCACGCAACCCTCCTCCCTCCCACCTCCTCGCGGGGGGCACGGGAGACCTCCGCCCGCGGCCTGAAGTTTACAATCGCTCGCGGCCAGACGGAGCTCGGGCAGGTCCGACGGGCGGGCGGGCCGGGGTGGGGGGTGCGGGGGAGGGCCTTAAAGGGACAGAACGGCTTGGCAGCTGAATGTCGTAAACGCAGGTTAATCACGCATGTAAATATATATATTAAAAACTTCTGATCCGCGGACATGCTTTCATAACCGGTTATCGGCCGAACAGTACACACATCCACATGGAAAATCAGATCTCCCACCCCCCCGTGGTCCCTGCTCCCTGGGGTAGGGGGGAGAGGGATGGAGAGGGGTGATACATAGAGGCTGAAGGGGTTCGTTCCTCCCTGTACCTCCTGCACTGGACCCATGCACATTGCTGCTTTATCTATGTAACATGCCTCATGTTTGCTAGTGATTGGCATTCGATGGTCCTGCTCTCGTCGGTTTGATTGTCAGGGGGTCTGTGACACGGCATGCAACGGGAAGTCTGGGGCAGTTTCACATGCGCAGGAGATCCCAGTCCTGTTTATCGTGTGTCTCTCACAGTGTGCGGGAAAAAAATAAATCCGATTTCAGCAGCGGCGACCGTCACGCCCGTCACCTGTCCGCAACGGCCAACGGCAAACTCACACTTCACTCCGGCAGATTGAGTTGAAAATACCGTTTCTGTCGGGCGAGAGGGAAGCAGAAAAAAGAACCAAAAGACAAGCTCTCTCCCTCTCTCTCTTGCTCTCTCTCTTTTTCTTTCTCTCTCTTTCTTTCA